>NW_011967222.1:1358891-1374528 GCF_000949405.1 Vollenhovia emeryi
AATAAAAACTATGTATACTTGTACTGACTGATAAAGGACAGGCCTATGCTTGGGGTTCAAATTGGTATAGACAACTGAAGAATATTCAAGGCTCTGTTCTATCGACAAGATTCTTCTATCGTAGAATATGTTGTCGATAGAACAGAGCCTTGAATATTCTTCAGTTGTCTATACCAATTTGAACCCCAAGCATAGGCCTGTCCTTTATCAGTCAGTACAAGTACATAGTTTTTATTTTTTTAAATAGAATTTTCATATACCAAATGTATGAAATATATTACCATATATTTTCACCTACTTGGGGGAATATCGGCCAATGCATTTCTAATATAAGCAACATTGGACTAATGTTTCTTATATTAACGCCAATGCACTGCCCAGCGAGTGATTCGTCGAAACGATGTCGGCACCGTCAAATTGGTGTCGAGTCGACATCGTTTCTACATGTTGTCAATATCTCTCTATATTCATTTCTCTATGTGGCGATCGAACGAAAAACCAACAATGTTTTGTTTGGTTTTGAACCCAGGTCTTCGGATTAGCAGACCAGCGCACAATCCTCTGCGCCACGATCGCCACAGAAAATATATTATTTAAAAAATCGTATATAATATTATATATGTCAAAAATATACTAAAAATTATGTGAAATATGTGAACAATATTTAAATTACGTTTTTATAATTTTGCAGTAATGCTCTTCGCTGCCGCGAGGCGGCGATCGCACGTTACACTTTCTCGTATTGGAAAATCAACCAAGAGCAGTACCTAATATTAGAGTTATATTGGAAGTGCATCGGCCAATGTTTAACAATGCAATAAGAATATTAGTACAATATTAGACCAACATTGCTAAAAGACATATCGGCTAAATGAGAGAAAGTGTCGATCTTACGATATTGGAGCAATATTGGGAATACTAGATTTACATCATTTCCCAATGTTACGCCAACATATTGTGCTACTGGAGGAAGCTGATTCCGCGGCGAGGAAGAAACTATATACAGAAAGAGGACGAAAGAGGCAATTGTACAAAGGAATTTTGTCTCTTTCGCGTTAATTCTCTCGCCGGACACAAGAAAGGTCGTCCGCAGGGCACCGAGGGTCCCGGGGAAGGAGAAGGTCGTTGAAATTCCATAAGGGGGGTGGGCGGGCGGAGATACCCGGGACGTGCAACGCGCTCTAGCGCCCGCGCGCCGAGTTAGATCCCCATCGAGAGGAAGTCGCGTACTTCTGCGTCCCAGGCGGGTCACGGCGAAATACGCGTTGCGCTCGGAGATCGCGAGGAGTTTTGCGCTTCTCTCCCTGTTGTCCCTCGTTACGTGCACGCCCGCGTGACGATCGCGAGCGATGGGGAAGACGAGGACGGGCAAGGCTGCCATCACGTGCACGGTGGTAGCGTTCGTTCTGGTGGTGATCGCGTTCACCACACCCAACTGGTTGGAGACCGACGGGAAACTCGATAATCCGCAATTCGTCAAAATCGGTAAGATTACGCGCGACCGGGCGCCGTCGATCTGTATCTGCATGTAAAGTTCGTATTTTAAAAAAACAGAATATTTAAACATTGGACGCAGACGCGAGGGAATGGTCAGTTCTCGCGCATGCCTGTTGCATGACGTTTTTGAGTGTGCACGTTACGCACAACTGACCGCCAGAAAATGATTATTTTGTATAGAGGAAAATCCCTGTTACGAGAGATGGACTTCTAATGTGAGGTAGCAGGCCTTCACCGTCCAAATTCAATCTTTTTTTTCGCAACGATCGCGCGATTTAACAATGAACTTTCTCCACTGAACGTATTTCGCCACAAGGGCAATGAGTGCATGATGGAGTCAACAGATGATGCCTATTTAATTCGGCAGAAACTCCGTAGTCTCGTATTAGGAGCTCGTCTCATAACAGGGGACTTTACTCCGTTTCTTATTACGGAGTTTTTTTCCTCGTATTCGAAGAGTTACGTCATGAAAGTCGTGTTTCTCTGCAAAATTAGAATGGAGTCCTCTGTTGTGAGAGAGCCCGGGTTTCTGCTAAACTAATGGGTACCGTCTGTTGGCTCAGCCATGAAAGTTTGCCCTCGCAGTGAAGTCTGTTTAGTGGAAAATTCGTTGTTAAATGCGTGTAACCGTTGCGAAGTTGGATGTTGAGAACCCGCTATCTCATAACAGGGGACCTTAAGCCTGCATCAGACTACGGATTGAGATTAGATTGAAATTGGACCGATCAGAGTAAGGTTTGCTAATCTCAAGTTTGGCGAATTTCACTCCGATTGGTCAGATTTCAATCTAATATCAATCTCAATCTGTTGTTTGACACGGGCTTAAGCCTGCATCGGACTACGGATTGAGATTAGATTGAAATTGGACCGATCAGAGTAAGGTTTGCTAATCTCAAGTTTGGCGAATTTCACTCCGATTGGTCAGATTTCAATCATAATATCAGTCTCAATCCGTAGTTTGACGCGGGCTTTAGAAGCACGAGACACTTGGCTGGCAGCGACAGAGCGATTGAGTGTAACGACGCTGTCATTGCAGGTCTCTGGCAGGTGTGTTTCCAAGGATTCCAGGATCCGCGTCATCTCTACGACACCAGGTTCTACGGCTGCTGGTGGGTGTTCGAGGAGGAGTATTACATCATACACGACATACTTCTGCCGGATTTCTTCGTCGCCACGCAGTTCTTCTTCACGCTCTGCCTGACCCTGTTGCTGATAGGCAGTTTCCTCACCATCTTGTACACCTGCTGCTCGCGCCATCACGACAAGTATCAGCTGCTCCTGTGGACGACTGGCGGCAATTTAACCTTGGCGGGAGTGTGCGGCGTGATAGCGGTCATCATATTCGGCGCGAGGGGCGACGGGCGGGATTGGATGCCCAATTGGGAGCACAACGACATCAGTTGGTCCTTCGCCTTGGCCGTCGTGGGTAGCATCGCTCTGATAGCCGCCGGTATACTCTTCCTGATCGAAGGTCGCAGGCACAGGAAGAAGCAGCAGCAAATATTGGACGAGGAGCAGAAAACGCACACGACCATTTAGCACATTTTTACATCGTAATCCAACGCGGACACTCGCATCGAAATGATCGCGAAAGCGAAGGGAAATTTTATCTATTTTATCAACGCGCATCGGACAAATTCTTTCAAGACTAATAATTTTATATCGTTACACATCTACTCGTCGTAACATTACATAAGATCTGCCGGTATATATCTAAGGTACACGCATGTATACATATGTATACATGCGTAAAATGCCAGACATATATGTGGATATATTATCTAAGGTATATATGCATTTTAATTAGTTTAAGATACACCGAGCCATTTTACGATTATCCTTTTGCGCCGACAAAAGTCTAAGTTATAAAATAACTTCTATGAAAAAAAAGAGATGCACTACTAGAGTCTACTATAACGTAAGTGCTGTTAAATGTGTCAGCGTGACGCACATATCGGAAACGATCCGTCCATTTTTCCGTATTGTTTTTGAAAATGTTCGTAGGGACTAATTTTATATACATGTACATAAGTTCTCTAGGTATATTGTTGATGTTACGCGAGAGACGAATCTCCCACTTGTACCGTAATACATGCGGCATAATAAAATAATTTTTCCTAATAGCCGACGTGTTGTCACTCGCGCGGGTATTCAGCGTAATGAACCCTCGAAACGCAAATTAAGTCGATTAAGCGCAGCTCCGCGCGTGCACGCGGTGACCCACTTTGTTGCCGCAAATTTTATCGTATAAATTACGAGACGCCGGTCTCTCGCGCGCACGCGATACCGCGGAGGAAAGTGTCCGTCGCCCGTTTGACCTAAATCAGATTCTATTCTAATCGACCGCGCTCGAAGAATCTTCCGCGGTTATGTCAGCCGCGGCCGGTAAACCGCGAATGCGTCACCGTGGGTCTCCTCGAGGTGACGCGTTTGCATCTTACGGCGGAATTCTGCTGAGCGATGACTCGCGTCGTCGCGTAATTACGGTATATAACTTTCGTGATTCAGCCGCAGGATGTACGGCTCGCATTCCTAGGAATACAGCGGTTTAACATTTTTTTAGAGAGAAAGGGAGAACGTAAATGAAAGTGATGTAAGAAGGTTTGCAAGAAGAGAGCGGAAGTCGCGTATCAGAGAAAAGAGTTCCTCCTCGAGGAATAAGTCACGCCCGTTTTAGACGATCTGGGGGGTCAATTCTGTATCTTGCAACATAGTGAAAACGCTAAAAGTGAGCGACTTTGTCTCTCTTTTTTTTAAGAGGACAGATAGAAAGAAACAAGGCTGCTCACTTTCAGCATTTTCACTGTAAGATGCAGAATTGACCGCCGGATATTTCTCGAGATAGAAACTATCGCGTCTCAACCTTTTAGCCTAAGCCTAATGTTACATTTGTCGTGAACGACAATTTTCTTAAGCGTGTTGATTGGCTGCTGAATAGAAAATTTCTAGATACTCGAGAATATTTCAACGCGTGTATATCTCAAAAAAATTTGTGTCCTTTGATTCTTTGATCGCTTCTCATTATTGCGAAATTATAAACCGAGTATCGTGCTGAATTCCGCGATGCGTTTTACGGATCGTCCAACAGTAAGACAGACCTGAGCCTGATCTACAATGTGCTCTTTGCGTCTAGAAACATTCTATTTTATAGTCAACGAATACGTTTAAAAAATTTATGCAAGTTAAGTGCATATTGCCGTTAAATTTTTAAGCATTTTGATTCACTTATATAAAATAGAATGTTTCTAGACGCAAAGAGCATATTGTAGATCAGGCTTAAATCAAAACGCTTAAAAAATGTATCGACAATACACGATTGTACAATATATAATGTACAATTTATCAATTTGCGCACATTTTAAACGTATTTACTGACTGCAAAATAGAACATTTCGAGTCGCGAGGAGCATATTGTAGATCAGGCCTTAGGTTTAGAAACGCATTCATCCGCGGTCTGCTTGCGTCCTGCAGGATCAAGGCCGGAATGCGATCATGAGAAGAGAAACGATATACGCATAAACACGACGTGATATGCGGTGACACATGCACCTTGACGGGTGCAGGGGCGACGAGAAAGACGCAGCGGGAGCGTCGCGATTCCAGATTTTCGGAGACGTGCGCCGGGCAAAATTTTAAATCGTCGATTTCATTGATCGAATCCCTCGGTCGACTCACTTCGCGATACTCGTTGCCTCGCGCGATTCGATCAACGCCAGTTTCACACACCTTTTACGACTGTTTACCTCTCGATATCACGAGACACGGTAGTGTCTCGCGCCAAGTATAAGCGTAGCTAGATTATAATAAACTTGATCGACTTTTGTATCTCGCGGTGAACGAGGATGCGCCGCGCGAGGGAAAATTTATCCTCAAAGGGGAAACCAACGCGCTTCCCTCTCCCTCTCGTGTGCGAAAGCAAATTTAAAGATCGATTTCTTCGGTGGTTCTGTTAGAACAGCTGTTCCCTTCTTTCTCTCTTCCGTCGGACTCGTCGGAGCCCGCCGAGCCCGCCCCGTGGACGGTCCTGCGCAGATTCGTTACGTTTAACGCCCCGCTCATGAGACACTCGCGCGTGGCTCGAGGTGAGACGCGGGTAAGGTTAGGTTAGGCTAGAACTCGGCCGTTCGCTCCGCCAATAACGCGGGTCGCTTGGGTGTGGTTTATTAGAGCCGTGGGACCGTCAGGTAGAGCGATTGTGTTCCATGAGAGTGTAGTTTACGTCGCGCACCCAGCCAGGCGGCCGGACGCGTCTCGTGCCTCACTTTCGCGATCGTCCCGGGTGCAGGCGCAACGGCGACGATGAAGAAGAGAAGCCTGTCCGGCAACGTCGGCGTCGGCGTGTTCCTGGTGGGATTCGTCTGCGTGTGCGTCGCGTTCGGCACGCCCTCCTGGTTGGTCAGCGACCCGCGGATCGTCGGGGCGCAGCTCGACCGACTCGGCCTGTGGCGGCACTGCTTCAGGTCGCTACCCAATCCCCAGGAGTCCGACGCGCCCAGGCGGTTCTTCGTCGGCTGCCGATGGGTCTACGACCCGTTCACCGCGGGCTACTCCGAGATCCGCGGCTTCCTGCTGCCCCGTAAGTGGTCACGCGGCGGCAGCTCGTGTCCGCGGCGTCGAACTCTACCCAAGGAGAAATGGGAAGTCAAGGTGAAGTCAATTTCGCGTCACATTGGCCAAAATGTGACAAGTTTGGCGAATGTAACATCAAATTGACGTCATCTTTTCATCTTCCCCTTGGGTTATTTTTCCTCGGAACAAGAGAGATTTGCTGTTTCTCGCAATAGCAAAGCGCCATGGACTGCTGCGTTGACAGCGTAATGTTCGCTGGAAAAGTAACAAGCTAACAAGACTCTTCGTCACTTTGTGTCTAACGTGATGTTTCTTTGTCGCAGCATTTATGATAGCTACACAAGTGTTCTTCACGATATGCTTCCTGCTGGGCCTGATATCGTTCTTTCTCATACTACTCTTCACTCTGTGCTGCGACCCGGAGCGAAAGAGGTACATCGAGCTGATAACCACCATCGGTTACTTGCTACTGGCCAGCGGTCTCTGCGGTGGTTTGGCGGTCATCGTATTCGCCTGCCTCGGTAACGCGGACGGCTGGATGCCCGGACACTCCAATAACTATCTAGGATGGTCCTTTGCTCTGGGCGTCATAGGCAGCGTACTGACACTGATCGCGAGCGGTTTGATGCTGGTGGAGGCAAACGTGCAACGAAAGAAACGAGACTACCTGAAGGAATCTCAAACGCGTTTCCAACTGGAGTCCCGCGCCTAGAGCGGGGACGCGCGCGCACACGAGCGTCCGTACGAAAAGTCTGTAGTACCATTCCGTCCATAAGGTGCAACGTTTTTACCGTAGAACTTTTCTCTTATCCGTAGACTGTACAGACCAGAAAAATATAACACGAAACAGATCTGCATTAATTTAAGTTTAGACAGGTACGTAAGTTTAATATTTTTGTACGATATTTTATATCTCTTTATAACATCATGTATATGGGACCGCAGTATTGTACGATGTTATTATTAACGATGTATATGGGACGACATATGCGCGTCTTGAAACACTTGTAGAAAAATTCGCGAGGAATCGATTGATCACGATATTTTTATTCGGAGCAATTCGGATCATTTTTAATATGAATCTCGACCGATCGAGCTTTGAGCCGCGACGAGAGAGTGAGATTGCGTTAATCGCGCGGTTATTTTTCTTCCGTCCAAACCTGGAATGCGCGCTTTTAATAAATATTTTATCATAATTTTGTAGTTTTAACTTGGACTTCATCGTAGGGACGTGGTCATTTTTATGACTTGTGTGGCCGTACACGAATTTTTTAGTGCTTTGAGACGCGGATTATTGAAATAGCTTGTATATTGTACCTACATATATACATATATATTTATATATGATATACATATTAAGTTCTACGCACGAGATTTAAGATAGTCGCACGACGCAGCTACGCATTTCCACGTTTGTGGAAATGTCAACGAGATTAATCGCGCACAAAGGTAAATTTTATAACTCCGTCCGTTACTAAATAAAACTTCTAATAAGAAAACTTTATTCTCTACAGCCTATCAGTCTCACTTAAATGTATACACGTAACAAATAAATTACATCTCTCGACAGATAAGATTGTAAACACGATTTGCGTCCACTGACGGAAGATGGGCTGAAAATCCTGAGCTACTTTTATCCGTGATGTCAAATCCTCCCAATTATAGCGTCGCTCTTCGTATAATTTTCATTTTCTTCATGGATGTAAAATCAAGGTCCTCAAAATCATTGTTAATTTACCGCAGCGTCCTAAAGATTGTGTTCAAATTACATGACAGTAACAGAATGAAACTGCTAGCGAAACAAATTACCGATATTTCTGACAACATGTGCATGTCCGATGATTCATAAAAAAATAATTGCTTACGCGATACGTTCAATATAATTTACACTGCCTACATGTACCTAATTTGTAAACTATATTATAATAAAATATAAAATTAGGTACATGTATAATAAACTATATTTTATTATATTATATTTTATTTGTTTTGTTTGAGTAAATTAACAATGATCTTGATGATTTTGATTCCACATCTACAAGGAAGATGATTTACACAGAGAAAGGCGCAAAGGACAATTTACGACGAACACGCAATGCGCACATGAAGATCAGCCTACATTACCGACAGACGGCAAAGCTCCGACTGTCGGCAAAGTACCATGTCTTTCCATTGGTAGAATTGATAGCAATGGCGTGGGCTCTCACTGGGTGTGCTGGGTGTGGCGAGGATAAAGAGCTTCGGTGACGAACGAAAACAACACTCGTGAACGAACGAGTTGCACAAGTCGATCGGTTTCGCGTTGGACTTCCCGAGGGGTCATCATGACCGTGGACAAGCAAGAGTATCACAGGGCGTCCAGTGAGTAAATTGTTCAGGTCGCTCAGCAGAGCGTTTGTATCTAAAGTAACCTGTACTAGCGCGTTTTGAATTTTTTCACCGATAGACGCGGTCGTTTTCGGCGGCGGGCTCACGTTCGTGGCGCTTTTCCTTCTAATGATGGCGTTCACAAGGTAAACATGCGTATTTCCGTGCAATTGCTACGAGCGACGATCTCGCGCGATTAACTGGACGCGCATGAGAACCGTCACTGATCCCCGCCCGCATAATTTCCAGCCCGTACTGGATCCAATCGTACCAGGAGACGTTCAGCAGCTTTAAGCACATGGGACTCTGGGAATACTGCTTCGAGCAATTCCGCTATCCCTACTATCAGTTTGACAAGCAGTTCGACGGCTGTCACCACATATTTTCGCAGGAGTACTACGTCATAAGGGAGTGGCTGCTGCCGGCGTGGCTCATGATAGTACAGACGTTCGTCACGCTGGCCCTGTTGCTCTCAATCTTCGCCTTTGGCGTGATCGCCCTGATCTGGATACGTTGGCCGTTGAGATTCGTCCTGCATTACGAGTGGATCCTGTCGTCCGCCGCGTTCATCTGCAACGCAGGAGCCGGTAAGCGTAGGAGTACAAAAATTGAAGACAGAAGACACCAAAAGGGTTCCTTAACACCTGGCTCTTTAATTTCAGGCGTGTTTCTCTTCCTGGCGGTCTCCATATTCGGCGGGCAGTGTTGGCGCCGGGACTGGTTGATGTACCCGAATTTCAATTACTTGTCGTGGTCGTACGGCCTCGCAGTCATATCGTTCATGATCCACACGTTCGCCGCGTTCTTCCTTTATCTGGACGCGCGAACGGGTTACAGATTGCGCAAGGAGTCTCGCAACTTGGTGATGCAGATGCAACCGAATCCGCAGTCCCATCACGGGCCGCCGCGAAGCGGATACGTATAATCGAATCGCGCGCCCCTTCGACGAGAAGTTCAGTCTCGACGCGAAGCTCTTACAGTTTTAATTAATGACCGAGCGAAAGATAGATCTGTCTCTTAAAGAGAGTCCGTGCACCACGCGTGCACGATTTTAATCCGTCCACTTGTGTTTGTTCACTAAAAATAATAGTAAGAACTTGGAATGCTACCGTTATTTTTAATGAATAGCTCCGCGTGAGAGCGATCGACCGTAGTCGGCAGGTCCCGGTTTCGATCCTCCCGACCTTCATTCTATTATATGTGCCTCAGTTTTAAGAGGTTGAATAGAGAGTTGAAGGTTACAAGTGCGAAGGAGCACGGGGCGAATTGTAACCCGATTGAAACGAAAATCCACAATTTATATTTGTATTTAATCATTTAAGAAATGCAAACACGTATATCTTAAGATCGTCGCCTTCTCTCGGGCTAATTATACTCAATTCTCTTGAAGCTAATTCGCTTGTGCGTGAATAATCTCCGTCCATTGTTCTACTCACGCATGCACATCATTTTTTTTATATCACGATTTTTATATATATATTTTATAAATATTATATAATGTGTATAATATATAGAATTATATAGCATTTTGACTTACAAATATATAGATAATCGGTGAACAGAAAGACGGGCAAGTTGCCGCAGGAAGTTTTACTCACCCGGAACGTTCGCTTGCGACGCAACGTCGAGCACGTAGCGTATGGTGTCCAGTTCGAGATTTGCGTCGAGAACGATGAGGCTTGCTCCCTCGAGATGCGACTGACACTCCTTTATCAACTTCGGAGTGATCGCGGCGAAGGACTCCATTTCGCTGACGTTGAAGTTGCACTCGCCATTAGCGTCCAGCACCACCGTGAATCTGTAATATTAAAACGGCGCAATCTATTAGAATTGTCCTTTTTATTATAGGAAGTAGAACGGCAAACGCCATTGCTAGTTGGACAATTGGGACGCGTCTGGCTGGTTCTGAAAGTCTTCTTCACAGCCGGAAATGTCGCAACCGTAAAAAGGTCGCCTGTTATAAATTTGTGAATTTGGGTAACTATGCGGAAAGAATTTTTTCTTAAAATTTATCCTGAAAATCATGTAACCGTGGGATATGGCATTTTGAAGAATTTTCTAAGAGTTTTTTTTTAATTTTACCATACATTTTACTCGTAGTTGTACTTTGTACAGAGGAAAGTCCCCTATTATGAGATAGGCTCCTAATACGAGAGCGAAGTTTCTGCTAAATTTAATAGGCATCTGTTGGTCCCACCATGAATTTATTGCCCTTGGAGTGAAGTCTGTTTAATTGGGAAATTGATAGATTGTGTAATCGTTGCGATTGAATTTGGACGTTGAAAACCTACTATCTCATATTAGAATCCAATCTCATGTTAGAGGACTTTCCTCTACATTTTACTAGTAGAATATAAAATTTCGAGAAACTCGTGAAATTCTTCAAAATGCCATGTTCCGTGGATTTACATGATTTTCAGGATAAACTTTAAGAGAAAATTCTCTCCGTGTAAATGATAATTTCCAGCGATTCGGATATTATACCGGGTATCACGGAATTGCTCGGAACAGCTAAATTATTTCCTAGAATTCTACTGTTTTCCAGGAGAAACGAAATAATTCCGATCGGAGTGCACCCCGCGCGTTCCCACGATAGTCCCCGTCGTCGAGTCCGAGTGCGCAGCCTTGTTACGTATTCGGCGGTACCGCCGGACCGGTCTCTCGCCGTCGAGTACTCGCCGACGACTCGTACCTCGCGGTGTCCACGCCTGGCACGCGCCTCACCGTCTCGCCCCCGGCCCCCAGGCTCTCGAGAACGGTCCTCCCATGCTCGTCGTCGCCGACGACGGATATCAGACGCGTGTTCCCCAAGCCGAGCCTGAGCAGCGCGTCGGCGACGTTCCGGCCGACCCCGCCGCAGCTGCGTCTGCTTCGCCCGGTGTACGTCCCGCCGTCATTCTGAAAGCGAATCGCTCCCGTCAGGATTACTCGGTACTAGCATTCGAATTCCGCCGGTCACGACCGATCGATCTTCCACGCGGCGAGGAGGCAGAGGAATAAAAAAAAAAGGAGACAGACTAAAGCCATAAAAGTACTCTCTTCCCCGAAGAGAGCGCGTGAAAGGGCGAATCCAGCGGAAAAAGAAAGCCGCCCCCCGGCTGTAAGGGGTTGCTCCGCGAGGATTCAATTAGACGTCGCGAGCGCGTACGCTTCGGTGGCGCGCGGCGAATACTCGAGGGGAAGCGCGCCAAGACCCACCCCAGTGATATTCAAGCTGGTGTATAGCGCGCTCACCCCCTCCCGCCCCCGACCCCGCGGCTTTGATACGCGGTATAGCCGGTATGCCCGCGCGCGTATATCACGTATCCCCCCATACTCTCCTCCTCTTTCCGCTCCGTCTCCTCGCGCCACCACCACGTCCGGTGGTAACATACGCGGCTGAACACTTTTATCTCTCCACCTCTTCCTTCCACCTCGGCTCTATTTCTACGTGTTCAGCGATGTGCTTGGGGCTGCGCGCACCCTTCCGCGAGCGAGACCCCGTCAGTCGGACCTATTTCTCGCGGTGCTCCGTTTCGATGTCCCGCGGCTAACAATAAGACCCGAGTCCCGCCCGGCCGTCACGTAGCGCCGAGACCGACGTCGGGACGCGAGTTTATCCCCCTGCGAGCCCCGGCCCGAGCCCAGCGGTCGCTGGTAGATCGAAGCGGAGCCCGCTTCGCCCACTTCCGATCGTCCGCCCTTGCGGATCACTCCCTTCGCGTGTCTTCCCTCTATCTATCAGTGTGCCTTGCGAGCGGCGGCGGCGGCGACGGCGGAGAGTCTCCTCGACCCCCGAGCCAGTCCGGTTGCCTGTCGCGGGCGCTGATCGACGCCGACCACCCCCGCGGTCCACGTACCCCCCGGTTTGCCGCGTGTTCTCCGCGTCGTCAGGATAGAAAGAGAGAGGCCCGCGGGACAGGCAAGGCAGATAGGTAAAAAGAGCCGCGCGTGTCCGCCTGGAGGCACCGTCCCGTGCGTCGGGCGCGCGGGGCGAGAAGCGTCGGGCGTCCGTGGCCGCGGCGTCGCGACGGTGACGACGACGACGACGACGTCGCGCGCACGAGCTCTCGACTCTGCGTGATCCGTGGCAGTGAGAGGCAGCGCGTCGCGTCGGGCCGCGTCGCGCCGCTCCACGAAGCGTCGTGCGAGCGACATGCACCACGGCTGGCGACGGCCTTGTCAAGTGTCGACTGTGAGCAGGAGGACGGGGACGAGGCCGCGACCGAGGCCGAGGACGAGAGCGAGGACGTCGACGGCGGCGGGTACCGCGACGGTGACGACGTCGGGGTGCTGGTGAGAGAGCGAGAGAGGTGCCAGGAGTACGAACGCGGGCGACTGGCATGAACGACGACGACGTTGTGGACGACGTTGCCGAGGAGGACTCCCGCGGCGATGCCCGTGAAGGAAGCGCCGCGGCCACCACGACGACCACGACGACGACGACGGCGAAGACGACGACGGCGCTCGCGTTGCTCCTCGCGCATACCGCCGTGCTGCCGACACCCGGCTGCGGCGATCCCGCGGCGGTCGTCCCGGCGCGCGTAGGCTGCCCCGCGGAACTCGCGTCGTAGAAGGCGCGGTCGCTCCTCGGAGACGTCGCGCCGCCGTCCGAGGAGGCGGATCCCGCGCTCCCCGAGAGCGTTTCGCGTTTACCGTGCAGAGTCGGGGACGGGGAGAAGATCGAGCGGGAGCGCTCGCCTCCGGGACAAAGGACTCTCTCTTTCCGCCCGAGAGGATCTTAATTCCCCCGAAGAGAGAACAATAAGGCCCTACCCGAAGGACGAGACTACGAGGACCGAGACTACCTTGCTCCGCGACAGAAAGGACGCCGCACCTCGGCGCATCGCGCGTGCCTTTCGCCCGAAGGAGTCTCGCGCAGAGGTATCTCCCTTACGGATCGAGGATAAGCCGGGTTTCATCTTTTCGCGAGACAGTGTCCACCTCCTCCTCCTACGCCCTTTCTCGTCGCGGGTGAACCGCGCTTTCGCGGAAGGAAGTCGCTCGGAGCATCGCTCGGAGGGAGGGGGGGGGGGCGGCAAGCGATTCGAAGAGCGTGCCGGAGCACCCGAGGGGGTTGCCACGCGTCGACGTCCACGCCGTCCGGGAGTCGCGTCGACGGGGCCCGTGAAACGCGAGCGTTCGCGTGACGCGCGGCGTATAAACCCCTCCCCCCGCCCTCCCCCCCTTTCACCCGTTGGTGCACGCGGCGAAAATAGGACGAGGCGCAACGCAAGCGTGGCGTTAAATTCCTTCGGGAAGGTCGGGAGGAAGATTGCATAACGCCACGTTCCCTCCCCACATCCATCACCACCTACCCTCCTTCCCCCTCTCTCGCGTGCGCGCGCGCGCACCCACTACCGCCCGCGACTCCTCGTCGTCCTTTTTTTCACCCTCCTCCTCCCCCCCCGGTCCCTCGCGCCTCATCCTCGGGGATATGTCACCTCGTGTATCGATGTCTAATTAAAGGCCGCTCGGCGGTCTTTTTTTATCGCGCCCCCGCGGCCCCGCTCGGTAAAGACGCGCGGTATCCTCGTCCCCCTCGGCTCCTGGTATCCGGCGTCGGGAAAGGATCGCACGCGGCTCGCCGCGCGACATCGATCCGCGCGCGCCTCCTCTCTCTCTCTCTCTCGCTCTTTCCCTCTCGCTCCTTTTTTTCCCTCCGCGGGATTATGTAAAGTAGGCAGCGCTGGACGCCGGCCAGGACGTTGACTGTTCGTCTCCGGTGACGTCGGGGGAATTGTTTCTCCGTTAAGGACGAAGAGAGGTAACCGTCGGTGTTCCTCTTCCTCCCGCTTCCCCGCCCGCGTATATACGTTCCTCGCTCGTGTCGTGTGCCGTGCCGTGTCGTGCGTCGGTGTCGGAGCGCGCACTAACGCGCAGGGTTTAAACGATCGATGGGCCCTTGCCGCTTTCTCTCTCTCTCTCTCTCTTCCGTGTTTTCATTACAATGCGCCACTCGCGTATACTCGTGCAGCGGTCTGCTGCCCGCCTGTCCGCGTGCATGCAACGCGAGTGCCGACGCACGGAAACGGGAGCGCGTTTTGGCGCATCGCCCTGACCGAGTGTCCCGACGTCGGCGGTGCATGCCCGCGCTCTCGCGACCCCGGCGAGGGTATCTCGGCACGCCGTGCGGACAATCCTCGCCGGGATCCTCCACCGAGATTTCGGGTGTACGAACCCCAGTCAGAAATGACGCGTTGATCGACGTCAACATGACCGTAGATGGTACAATGTGCAGGCGCAATATTGGGAAATAATGTAAATCTATAATAGTATTCCCGATATTGGTTCAATATTGTAAGACGGACGCCTTCTCTTATTTAGCAATATTGGTCTAATATTGTATCAATATTCTAGATTTATATTGGAGGTGCATTGGCCAATATTTAATAATGTAACAAGGATATTGGTCTAATATTAATACAATATTAGACCAATATTCTTATTATATTATTAAATATTGGCCAATGCACCTCCAATATAAATCTAGAATTATATAATTATTATCGTGCAATATTTACATTTATTCCACGACCAATAATGGCTTCACGTTGAACAATAGCGGCCAATGCATTTCTAATATAACCAACATTGGGCCAATGTTTAGCCGATGCACTGAGCTTCTATAAGGGTAGTAAGTAGCATAATATATTGGCGGAATGTATTAGAAAATAATGTAAATCTAATATTCCCAATATTGGTCCAATGTTGTAAGATGGACGCCTTCTCTTATTTAACCACTGTGTCTATTTAGCAATATTGGTTTAACATTGTATCAATATTAGACCAATATTCTTATTGCATTGTTAAATATTGGCCAATGCACCTCCAATATAAATCTAGAATTATATAATTATTATCGTGCAATATTTACATTTATTCACGTTGAACAATATCGGCCAATGCATTTCTAATATAACCAACATTGAACCAATGTTTAGCCAATGCACTGTGCTACTAAGGGACCCTAGTAGTACAATATATTGGCGCAATATTGAAAACTAATGTAAATCTAGTATTCCCAATGTTGTAAGACGGACGCCTTCTCTTATTCAGCAATATTGGTTGAATAAATTGCAGCAACATTAGACCAATATTCTTATTACACTGTTAAATATTGGCCAATGCACCTCCAATATGAATCTAATATTGTATAATTATTATCGTGCAATATTTACATTTATTCACGTTGAACAATATCGGCCAATGCATTTCTAATATA
>NW_011967222.1:1376616-1382208 GCF_000949405.1 Vollenhovia emeryi
CATTAGACCAATATTCTTATTACACTGTTAAATATTGGCCAATGCACCTCCAATATGAATCTAATATTGTATAATTATTATCGTGCAATATTTACATTTATTCACGTTGAACAATATCGGCCAATGCATTTCTAATATAACCAACATTGAACCAATGTTTAGCCAATGCACTGTGCTACTAAGGGACCCTAGTAGCACAATATATTGGCGCAATATTGAAAACTAATGTAAATCTAGTAATCCCAATATTGTAAGACGGACGCCTTCTCTTATTCAGCAATATTGGTTGAATAAATTGCAGCAACATTAAACCAATATTCTTATTACACTGTTAAATATTGGCCAATGCACTTCCAATATGAATCTATTATTATACAATTATTGTCGTGCAATATTTACATTTATTCCACGGCTAATATTGGCTTGAACAATAACGGCATTTCTGATATAACCAACATTGGACCAATGTTTAGCCAATGCACTGTGCTACTAGGAGACGGTTTCGATGTCGATACGACATCGTTTCGACGTCGATCGACGAATCATTTCTGACTGGGAAGGCAGCTTTCCCCCCTTAGTGCCCGGCCTCCTATTCCGCGAGCTGTGCTTCATTCCCTCCTTTTCGATCCCGCCTGCCTCGCAATTGTACCTGCGTACTCTTGCATTCGTCAGATAGGTCGCCTCCGCGGCTCTGCCCCGACGGCTCGCCGTGCCGGCGACGCTTCGTGCCGATACACTCGCTCAGGCGCATATCCTCTCTCTATCTCGCGCGATTTATCTCTCTGTCCCTCCGCGGAGAAGCTACATAGAGCTAGGCGGCGGAGAATCGATAAGTAGAATCGCCTATCGCACGCTACAACTGTCAGAAAGAAATACAATCCGCCGAGGCGCACGCCAGGGCGACTGTGCACCCCCCCCCCTCCCCCTCCACCTCCCCCCGGCGTTGGCTCCGACTTGGAAACGCACGCACGTTGAATTCCGTTCAATTCCCGCGTGGGATCGAGGGAGGACGGGCGAGGAGGGAGAACGTTGAATCGCGCTGAAGAAGCGGAGGACCCGAGGTCGAAGGTCAAATCGATAATTCTCGGAGTCCGAAAGCTTTAAGGAAGGAAAAAAGAAAAGAAAAAAAAGTAGCACCCCAGGACGTGTGCATCCGTTAAGATGCGTGTCTCTCGCACACCTCCATATATTTCTCTTTCCGCAGGAGGACCGTCCGCCGTTCCGGTCGCCGGAACGCCTGAAGACCGCCATCGCGGTGCTCAGCGGTGCGCGTGACACGAGGGGGACAACCATGAACGTTACCGCGGACGACCTTCCGGTGCGGCGGTGCGGCACGACGTGCCTCGCGTGACTCGCGCCGGTCACGAGTAGAAGAGAATCCCGGCCTTCTCTCCCTCGCGTGAGTACCGCGGCGACGGCCACCACCAGCGGTGCAGCGCGCTGGCCCGTCTCTCCCGTTCAGCCCCCCCGCGCGACCGCGGGGCACAATCCTTACGACGAGGACACGCACACCAGGGTGGCACGATAGTATGACGGTGATGCTGCTGCAACGTTCAGTCACCCCGCAGTCGACGCACAGCCAAAAGACAGCGACGAAGGACTACAGCGCGAAGCCGCCCTTTCTCTTTCTGCTGGACGACCGTGAGGAGCATCGGCACTCGACCGATACCAACACCACGACCACCACGAATAACAACAACAATAATAACAATAACAATAACAACAATAACAATAACAACAACAACAATAACGTCAACAATAACGTCTTCAAAAGAGGCGCTCGGAGGAGCAACAGCCGCGATCGCGTCGCCGACGAGGCGCCGTCGTCGGTGACGTCCCAACGACTCGCCGGCGGTGGTCAGGACGTCGCGATGCGATATTACCGCCTCTGGATCTACGCCTGTAACTTGGTGCTGCTCGGTAGCGCGATCGGCTTCGCCGCCGCGGTGTCGCAGACCCTCCTGTTCACCGGCGACCCACGTCGGCACGTGGTGCCGGGTGTGCCCCGCGTCTACGACCCCACCGCGCTCTACGGCTATCTGGCGTTGACGGCGCAGCTAGGCCTGGTGCAGCTGCTCGGCTGCATCGCCGCCAGGCGGCTCAGCGCCCGGCTGCTCAACATCTACTGGATACTACTTCTGATACTGCTGTTCGGCGACGCCGTGGTCGGCGTCGCCTGGATCTTCCGCTTCGAGAAAATGCGCACCGACCTCAAGCCCGCGCTCAGGCAACGTTTGCAGGTGCGCCATCCGGTAGCCTCCCCTGAGCCCGCGGCGGTGCTCTCCTCGTTTGCAGGCGCATTGCGTTGTGCTTCTTCTTTCGCTCCGTATATCGAGAGGTAGACTCAGTCCTTTCGCGCGTTTGCAATTCGGTATCAATGAAACCGGTTCGCGAGATGCTCTGAAAATTCTCTCTTCGGTTCGTGGATTAGTAAAAACAGCTGGCTGTAGACTTGCGTTTTAACTATTCCTACTAAGAGGTTTTCGCGCGAAAACCCCCTCGATTCGCCTCGAGCCTTTCCATTCCCCATGGACTTGACGCACGTTGTACAGTGTCTCGAAATGACCATTGCTCCACGTTCGCAGGCGGACTACGGTAAGGAGTCGCGATTCAGCGAGCAGTGGGACCGACTCCAGCGGGAGTTTATGTGCTGCGGGGTGACCGGACCCAAGGATTTCCCCGAAGACCGCTGGCCGCAGACCTGCTGCGGGCCAAGCGTGAACGCGAGCGAGTCCTGCCAGCAGCCGTACGCGCGCGGCTGCGAGGAGACGCTCATACGCTGGCTCAGGAAGACGGCGGACCTGCTGTTCGTCCTGGGCTTCTGCGTCATCGCCTTCGCCAAGCTCTGCTTCCTCGGCATCCTGCGGTACGAGATACGGGAGATGATACAGAAAATACGATTGCTGAGGGAGCCGCCGCCGCCGGCCACGCCGTTCGCGCAACCGCCCTTCTGCCAGGTGCTGCCGGAAATGGCCAACAACGGCAGCATCGCGAGACGCACAACGTTGCCCAACGCGGTTACGCCTTCCGGTACGTTCCAGTTCGAACTCCCGCTTGTGCGGAGTATCTTCGAGCCCGATGGCGACGACCAGTTAGCGCCCAAGCCCGCAGACGCATTATCCAGATTCTCGTTCCGTCATTAGCGTTTCGTTGTGGAAAGTCAAGCTACTATGTCGTACAGTAGTGATTTTAATGAATGACTGTTTGTGAATATGTGTACGGTGATGGACAGAATGTTCGCGACACTTTTGGCCAATTCAAAGAAGATAAAAAATATATAAATTCTAAATTTAGCCGCCATGGCCCACGGTACAGCTTCAATTTTACATTTGGCCCACCGAAAAATTTAGTTGCGCACCCCTGCTATAGATTAAACAGACTGACAGCACCCGTTAATGCTGAAAGTTCAGTAAATCAAACCTGGGCGGGTCAATTTTTATTGTCCTTAATATAAAGAGAAAGTTTTAATACAGTGTATAGTACTGTACATGTCAAGTTTTTAACAAGGAATGATGTAATATTTACTCACTTGTTGGACAGTGCGGTTGACGAGTATTTCACACGCTTTCTTTTTAACTCCTTTATCAGATTTAAGATTTTTAGCCCTGATTTTCACCAACGTCGCTAAGCTTATTGTTAGCTTAATTCGTTCCTTGTCTCTTTCCAGCTGTTACTCTAGAAAGAGACAACAAGATTTAAACTAAGATTAAAGTTAAGTGACGTTTGGTGAAACCAGGCCTCAATCTCTTTAACTTTTAAAAATTCTTAATTACAGTACACTGTATTATTATTTATCTGTTAAATCCCTGAAATCGAGGAGTTTACCGTATATCAATTATACAAGGGTAGAGATGGAAGATTGGCGACAATCCCAATCGAGATATCCAGCGGAAAGGATCGTTCGATTCTTTTTAAGCGCGAGGGGGAGAGAATTATCCGCAATCCTCGTTTTCAGGTAACGCGTCGCTGTTGCTGCAGTCGGACGAGTGCAACACCGGGCGGCATCCGCTGTTGGCGAACAATCTGCAGGACGGCGGCGCCGACAGCGACACGAACAGCCACTGCGCGCTGATACTCGAGGAGACGACGCCTACCTCGGCGAACAACCACCACAACAGCTGCGCGGCCGGCGGCGGCCGTGAGAAGAGCAACGGTAACAACAACTACGAGATGCGTGAGTTTAATCGTAGGCTGCTGCTGTCGAACGGCACCAGCCCGGGCGCGGGCGTGACCGTGACGAGCGGTCAGAGCAGGCGCACCTGACTATGGAGATGGTGGCGAAGCACCTCGAACCGTTTCCTGTACAGGAGCAATCGGCGGCGCGCCGACATACCGTTATACAAGTAAAGGGACGACAACCCTCGGTCAGGCACGTTTCAGTTTCCTTTTTAAGAGAGTAACGCGTACACTCGGCGAGCTACTGGCAGGCGCGAGTCCAATCCGGACGGCCGTCGCCGCCGCCGTCGTCGTCGTCGTCGTCGCGTCAAGACCGGCGAGAGTGAAGGGGGTTGACAACCGCTGCTCAGCTCGTCTTCTATAGCTCACCTCTACCTCGCGCCCTCGAGGTCTTACGGCCGATTCCGCGATAATGCGCGCTTGCCATCGAGGGGAGACCGCGCGCGGCGACCGCGGGCGGCGTCGGACGGTGAGACGCGCGAGAGACCATTCGCGAATCGATATCACACTGGTGGGAGTGTACAATTATTAACGAAAGAACCAAATCAAAACGTATAAAATAGTGCGAGAGAGAAAGAGAGAGAGAGAGAAAGCTGTCTCCGTTTTGTTAAGGCGAACAACTCGCGAAGGGGCGCGTAGAACGCGCGGGGAGAGCGAAACGACCCCCCCCCCGATCATCTCGCGCGATTCGAGGGGGATGGAGGACGAAAGAAAGACACCCCGAAGGAGAGCGCGACCCGAGGCTGGAACGTCGTTGCCCTATGATTCCTTAAAACGAGCGGCGTGCAATTTACACCCCCCCCCTCCCCCGCGTGAAAGACAGTTCGAAGCAACCATTCTATTTACGGTCCGTAAACTCTCGTAGTTGTATGCTAATTTCGTCATCGTCGACGTCGAGCTGTAGAGGGTAGGTGCACGCTAATTTTAAATGACCGTTAGAAACCACTTTCTTTAGTCTCCTGACTTTTACAGAATTAAACCGCCGCTTTTCCACGTGAGCTTTCGCTGTGTTTGTGTGCGCGCGCGTGTGTCTGTGTGTGTGTGTGTGTGTGTGCGCGCGCAAACTACAACTCGGCGGGTTGTTCGCGAACCGCCCCGGGTTCTCCTCGCAAGCGTACATACACCTTAGCATACATGCCTCTCCGTCCCCGCACGGCCGGTGTATCGCATAACTACTTTTGCAGATTTATTTTTAGCCGCGAAACTTTCTTGCGTTACCCACATCCGAATAAAGCCGTCACATCGATCGTGTTATCAGCGTGTCACACGGGATATCGCGTTCGTCGTGCCGTTCCTCACGGCGAAGACAACGTTCAGCGTTGTCTCAACGCCGGTAGTAAGTCACAGTCGGGGGTAACTATCGTCGCCTATAAATGACACACGAAGCTCTTGTTCCCGTTGGATCTCCGCGCTGAA
>NW_011967222.1:1382473-1429163 GCF_000949405.1 Vollenhovia emeryi
TCTCTCTCTCTCTCTCTCTCTCTCTCTCTCTCTCTCTCTCTCTCTCTCTCTCTCTCTCTCTCTCTCTCTCTCTGGACCCGATAGCTATGTCGAGTTAATTAAAGACTCCGAGCTAGTAGTAATCGGGTATACTTCGTGGATCGCGTTTCTGTCTGGCAAAGCGTTATCTTGATGGCACGGAGAGATCTATTTTCTTTCTTTCTGGTCTATATAACGCACAAGATCTCTCTCTTTCTTTCAAAGATCTTGCAGATGTTCCTCTCGTCTTTCAAAACCGCACGTTACGTGCGTGTGGATTATTACATTGCTCTATCGGAACAGCAGAAGTAACGAGACTTAGTTTGACCGGCGGTTTTGCAACTGCCGGAAGAACAGTGCGGTTCAAGACTAATTGTTAAACTTCTCGAGGAAACTTGAGGCTATATCTTTGCGACTTGACGTGCCCGGTTTAATAATGCAGACGGCCGGTGTGTACCTGTCCAGACCAGCGAACTGTGCTTCACGGAAACATTGCCGTCTAAGGCCCGGTTTCACCATTGCGTTGCTTAATCTTAGCTTAATTCACGTTCGCCTCTCTCTAGAATTGGAAGGAGGCGAAGAACGAATGAAGCTTGAAGCTAAGCTTGAAGCTACGTGACGTTGGTAGAACCGGGTCTGACCAGCTATCGAATCTCACGATTGTACTCGTCAAGTTCTTAACGATCCTTTAGACCTTTAGAGACTATTGCGACAGTCACGGGAGAATATTGTGAGATACTACTGCCAAATTGATCCTCCTCTCTTTCTCCGACGAAATGGACGCGCGTCTAGACGTACCACCCTTGAGGGCTCCCCTAGCTTCCCCGTTAATAGTACAACAGAGAACGAAAGGACGAGGAGACGAGAGGGAAAGAGAGATTTCCGGTGTAGGCGACGATCAAACGATTCCTAATCGTTTTTACATGTACACCTAAAAGATACGCGTCACGCGAGTAGCTTGTACCGATACGTTCCCTGTAACTGGACCACCATTGTCGGACTAAAATAAGCGCAGGCCGGAGTTACTTCATTCGACGTTTCAAACTGATTCCATGATGGTTTTTTTGTCTCTTTTATTTCCTCGCACGCCTCATACGCCTCTCCGGTGTCCCAATAATGGAGATCCGTCTTGCAAGCGACAAAGACGTAGCGTAACACTCGAAATAATTGGCTTCCTAGCTAGGATTAAAGGAATCTTAGGGTTATACATTTAATGGGGATGCAATGATAAACGGATACAAATACCATAGTAGGCTGTATATACCGGCATATGATAGATAATAAGTGTCGATCGTCTGCTTAAGGAGAAACCGAGATATTATCTGTTAATTGTTCGTGCGCACGTCTCCGCCGATGTTACCAAGTGGGACGCTTTACGTTGACCCTATCTGTCGCAGTTGAATTTACGTGTCTCGAAATTTGGCGTTTCACATGTCCAAGTATTAATTACACTAGTCTGGAAAACAGGGTAATTATTAATCTCGAGCAGTTGCCCGACCATCCTTGGGCCACTATTAGCGAAGTAGAATACTTGTGCGTTGTCGCCAAGTAAGACACTTGACTCCTTTCGTTCTCAGCGCAAGAAGAGATTCTTTTGCCGACAACGCGCAAGCCCGATCATTCTTTCTTAATCAGACCATCGAATTATTGTTGAATGTAATAATAATGTGAAAGCTTACACCTCGCAGACACACAGCCTCTGCCACTAAGTGTATATAAAGATGTTACATACAGAAGGTAGAGAGGGACTAACCGTTTTTTAATTAATTAGTCGAGAGAACGTACGTATTCGGAAAGAAAAACAAAACGGACATAATGAAACCTATATCACATTCCGGAGAAACGAGATAACTTGATTTCGCTGGACTTTCAGTTGTCGTATCAATGTACCATCTACCAGAAAGAAGAGCAAAACGAGCGAAAGGTTCTAGGGCGTTTATACTTTATTCGGGCGATATATTTCCTGATGTTATACAACCACACTGCAAGAAAGACTTCAAAGTTCAAACGAGCGTAGCGATTTGTAACGGAGTGGTATCTAAGTGTAATATACAAATTGAAGTGGACGACGGGGAGCTTTGAATAGTGCCTGCTTAAAACCCAATTTATTATATATCTCAGACAACTAGGTATGGTCGAACAATTAGCCGTTTGCGGCATTGCACGTCGGATCGGTCAGCATGAGATGGCAGTCTACAAAAAAAATGCGATCTTTCTTTGGCCGAGGCGAAGGAGTAGATACGAGTTTATATACAGCCTGTATATAATCATATTTTCTATTGTTGAATAGCGTTGAACATAATCGCTGGCGAGATCTGTCCGATAGCGAATCCGGTTGCTCGCACTAGTGCGCACACTTAGGCTTGTTTACGGTCAATTTTTATATTTAAGGATCGTCTTAAATATCTCTTGAGATTTTTCTTAGCCACCCAGCGAGAAATGACTCGGCATCGTTTCGACATCGAGTCATTTCTCGCTGGGCAGTAAAATGATCTAGCATCCAAATACGGATCATGTTTTGGCTAAATACTCTTTGAACATATCCCAGTGAGAAATGATTCGTTGAAACGATGTCGACGTCGATTCAACATCGTTTCGACATCGATCGACGAGTCATTTCTCGCTGGGTATATTTAACTTTGCCTTAAATACCTGTTCGGAGTATTTAGCCAAAGAATGATCCGTATGAATGCTGTAGCGGATCGTTTTTGCCGGCTAAAAATATTTCCAAAGATATTTAAGATCCTGAAATATAAGAGTTGACCGCAGACAAGCCTTAACATGCATTCAGTGCGCACTAGTGCAAGCAACCGAATTCGCTATAGGATAGAGTTAGATATAAGAATTGACTATAAACAAGCCTTGGTGTGCATTTCAGTGCGCACTGGTGCAAGCAACCGAATTCGTATATAAATGTTATTCAATGTTTCAACGGAAGGTATCTGACGGTTAAACATACGCTCGCACAAATATGACACAGAGACCGATTTCCCGCTGTGATCGCGCGGCTCCTTGACCAATCGATCCGCTTCCGCCACGTGTGCGATGTCGCAAACGAGACATTTCATATAGAGTGATCGTAGCGCGATACCGGAAGAAGAGTATGCACACTTAAAAAACAAGCTTTGACTACCTTAATATTGTATAAAGACGACACACACGCGACGAAGAGAAAAAAAAAGAGACAAGAGTGTATCTCAAGACTGTTAGCGAAGAGGACGGCGAACACGAGGTAATTAACACGTAGTTACAAGCTACAATCGAGCTCAATAGCGCGTTTACGTTGGTGAAAACCTTTCATAATATCGTATCGACAAGCTTGCGTATCTGTATTTAATTTACGTTACCGGGATACGTCGCCGGTTACGCCGGGCCGTATTTCATAGGTTTGCTATTCTCTAAAAGCGTTTGTTAACATACACCCATACTCTTCCCCTATTCTACGCGAGATTTCCCATTATTTGATATTATTAAATGTACATAAAAAAATGGAAAAAAAAGGTGGTAATTGTATATAAATACTGTTACTGTTCTACAAAACTATATTATGTAATATGAATATATAAGAAGAAATTGGTTATTTAGTATAACTTTGATTGTGAGATTCTTGACTTACGTTTATTTTCGGCTCCCCCACCTGCAGTACGGTGTCCAGGACTGACGCGCCGATCACTGTCTGAATAAGACGTCGGCATAAGTATATGCTTCAAGTAGAGATAGCGGAATCAACATATTTTAACGCCGCGACAGCCTCGAATGTTACGATAAGGCGTATCGCTAAAGTGACTCCTCAACGTCGCTTTCTGAGTGCGTTTCTTTTTAGTTTATTTTTAAGGGCGAGTTGACGTTTCGGGCTTACCGGTTTTTGCTTCGCCACTATCGATCGTACGGAAGCAGGTCTTACACGGGCTTTCCGAGACCTTTCGCAGAGACTCAGGGCAATTTCGGCCGCGACCTTGGCATTATTCTCTATGAGAGCCATGTCTGTAAAATCATCACGAGGCGTGCATCAATTATATTTTACCGCATTGTTTAACGTCGTACTCCCGCCTCTGTTTACTCACTCGCTTCGAGAGACCGACCGCGCGTGATCTCGTTGAGCTCGCTCAGAAGGAACGGCGTCACCTGCTTGCCCGTCACGCGCATATCACCAGCTTTCTTTAAGGCCTGGGATATAGCGGCGTCCACGGCGCTAGGCTGCAACGCGTATTTTTCGGGGATAGAGACTGCAAATAATATCCCCGTGTTGAGGCCCAGTACCCCCTGCGTCTCCACGATACCAGCTGCCTCCTCCGCGTTGGAGACTCTGCACGGCGCTTGTAGCTTGTCCGAGGTTGCGGCACAGTAGAAGGCTGGAAATTCCGGCGTGTCGCCTATCTTGACGACCGGTACTCCCTGGGTTTCCTGCGAGCACAAGAGCCGTCTTTATACGTTCAATTTCTGGGGACCAAGGGGTGTCGCACGAGTCGTGCAAGCGTGTTTCACGTATCTACCAGGTACTCCAAGGTCCTGCCAATGTCCAGGATGGATTTGACGCCGGAGCAGACAACCGCCACCGGCGTGCGTCCAAGTTCAACCAGGTCCGCGCTGATGTCGAGAGTCAGCTCGGCGCCCCTGTGAACACCGCCGATACCACCTGTTGCCATTATCGGAATGCCAGCTGCGTACGCGATCAGCATCGTCCCGCTGACCGTCGTGCCGCCGTTCAGTCCGCGCGACAGAACGAAGGCGATGTCCCTGCGTGAACATTTCACAGTCCTTGCCGGGTCAGCGTTGGCCAAGACCTCCAACTGCTCGCTGCTCAGGCCTACGTGTATCTTCCCGTCTATAATGCCTATCGTGGCAGGCACGACGCCCTGAAACGAGAACAACCCTGTAAGCGCTGTTGCGATCATTCGAGCAACAGGCTCGTTTTAGTCGATAGACAAGTCCTGTCGGTTGCACGCGTGCTACGAAGAGAAGGAAGGAAGCGCGTCCCGGAGTCGTGTCCTGGACTCGTGAATTCGTTCGCGAGAGAAACGTACGCGCCACTTGTGCTCTTACAGAGAAGTCGCGTGGTTGAAAGCCACGCGCTCCACCAGTCAGCTTGCAACTTTTCTGCAAGGCCCCAAGGAGAAAAGTCAAACCGACGTCAGTTCAATGTCACGTTGACCAAATTATGACATCCCTGGCAGCACAATATATCGGCGCAATATTGGGAAATAATGCAACTCTAGTATCCCCAATATTGGTCCACTGTTAGATGGACGCCTGTTCTTATTTGGCCAATATTTAGCAATATTGGTCTAATATTGCGTCAATATTAGACCAATATTCTTATTACATTGTTAAATATTGACCAATGCACTTGCAATATAAATCTAACATTATATAATTATTACTATGCAATATTTACATTTATTCCACGGCCAATATTGGCTTCACGTTGAACCAAATCAGCCAATGCATTTCTAGTATAACCAACATTGGTCCAATATTTAGCCAATGTTTAGCCGATGCACTGCGCTACGTAGGTACAAGTTTGGTCGATACGACGATCGAACTGACTCCTCGCTTCTCCTTGGGCCGAGCGGGATTTGCGTGTCGCGTTTACTCCTGCGAATAAACTGAAAGGGGGCCCCCAGGTGCTGCGTATACAAACTTGCATTCTGATCGCGTCCTCGACCCTCAGCGCGGTGTTCAAGTTATCGGGGTACGGCATGCCGTGCGTGACGATGGTCGATTCCAGTGCCACGACGGGCAGGCCGCGCCTCCGGGCCGCCGCGACGTCGGGCCCGTAGACGAGCGACCTCCGCTGGATCGCCGGCGCGCCGGCTCTCCTCCACAGCTTCGCCGCGAGATCGCTCAGACGATGCATGCCGGCCGGGATGGGCGCGCGAGAACGAACGAACGAACGACACCTTCGGCGCGAGTTATCCCTTAGCCGCGCGATAAGGCGGCAGTGTCGCGATAAAATGTTGTAAACTAAATCGAGATAAACGGCATCCCGATCGGGCGCGAGCGCCGATACGCGGCGGCCGGACAGTACTTAATTTATACAGTCGTTTTCTCGCCGTGCTGTCCGACGGAGTCGCGCTACGATCTTTATTCCCGTTCCGTTCTTATCCCCTGTCGCGCCTCGTTCTCGATCGCATCGCCCGGCGACGACGTGGCCGTCCCTTGCCGCTGCACCGCGGCGCACGTTCTGCCCTTCGAACGAAAAATGGATGCATATGGGTTCGACGTATCGGGGCGAAAAAGAGGGGAGAAGCAAAGTACAAAAGATTCGACGATTCAAAGAACGCGTTCCCTCGTCGTTCGACTCGATGACGTCACGTTACGTCCTACCGCTTGAAGTTGCTCAAGATTGAGAGTCGAGCGCGCGCGCGCGAAGTTTTAGATGTTCATGCGTCGTGAAAACGATTCGTGACTCCGCGCTGAGAGTTTTGCATCTTCGACGCGCGCGGAAGTTTTCGTTTATGCGAATGTGTATTCGAGTATTCGTTTGCCGATCTTCACCTAGATCGTTGCTCTTTAAACACGTGGAGAATCGTACGTTAGGTTAGGTTAGGAAATGAGCGGCACGTGCGTACATACACTCGAAGAAGATTTTGGAACCCACGATCTAAATGCATGTTTCTGAACTCATTAAAAAAAGTGCTGCAATCCCCAGAGCGAGAAATGGCTCGTCGATCGATGTCGAAGCGACGTGTCGATCGACGAGTTCTTTCTCGCTGGGGAACTGCACTCGCACCGAACTTCACCCTCTGCGAGTCCCGCTGCGCGTTTCCTTCCCCAGCGATTGGCTGATCGGTCGACCGCTGGAAGAGAAGGAGGGGCAAGTTTACTCTCGTCACGCTTGTAAAACAAAATAGCACTTTGCTCCGAAAATAGCTCGCGCAGCATTGAATTAATTATCGAAGATAATTTCGAGCTTCTCAAATCAACAGTCAACGGCGCTTAAATATCTATTATCGTTCATCTATTAATATAGATGCGACGAACGCGCGAGCTTAAGTGCGCCTCTAATGCGCATAACTTCATGCGTAAGACGGTTTTTCGGCGCCAAATGTATACGTTCCTCGTTTCGTATGAGAGTCGAGACTTTTTTTTATTTAGTGCGAGTTTCACAAACGATGGTTAATTGATAAGAGCTCTTTCTGACTTCATTATGTTGTCTTTCTGAGGGTCTTTTTGGATGTCCAAATCTTAAATGAGAGAACATTAAGAGATCTTGCTATTATCATCTTTGCTGTCTAAGTAACAATATATGAGAACTGCGCGCCGACGATTTAAGTCACGATAGGTGGCATACGGGAATCAACATTAGACTGTTTATTGCGACGAATATTTCCATATGCCTCGGTGGTCGAATTGGTTGAGACGCCCGTCTAGCGGGAGGTCCAGGTTCAAACCCTGGCTGAGGTGATATTTTTTCGCAATAAATGTAGAATGACATATTTGGACACTAACACCCTGTCACGGCTCTCAGTCCCTTATTCCTTCAAATTTGTGTTTATCACATTTGAGCCATACGAAATTTATTAACAATATATGATTTGTATTCGAACCATCTAGATTCGAAATTGTCGAACGGTCGAATAGTTCAATTCGAATCGAGCCGGACTCGATTCGATTCGATGTTTATTCGAACAGTTTGCGCATATCCGCGCAATTTCTCAAGTATTTATGGTACGAGCTGCGTAGAAAATAATATTGATTTAACACGTATCGTTCGCCCGACGCTCCGCTATCTCTCTAGTTCTCGGGAAGAAAGATAAGCGCGTGAAAAACCGCGGGGCCACCACGGGGAAAAATGTCGCCGGCGAATAATAATCTGCTGATCATTATTTAATAGATTAATCATATAGATATCCGGACCGCGCATGCTGACAATTCATTATTTACGTATTGCGACGATCCCATCGATTTGACGTCAGTTTTCGGGAAACGGATTTCGCGCGCGTATCGACATATTTCCCAATATGGTTTCCGCGTAATTGGAGCAGGCCACGATTGAAGATGACCGACGCTTCTCGGAACGGCGACGAAATTCTCGGATCGATTGCCAACAAAATTGCAACACGGTTTTCCTCGGTCTTCCTTCTGTTCCCCGGAAGTCTTTCTCTCGACCTTCCTCGGTAGCGCAAGTGCACGGACCGAAACGTTGATTAAACGTTGGCCCGATACGACCAAATATCGAGTCGTATACGTTCGGCCGATGCATTGTGCTATTAGGGCTCTCGCCGAGATTAACGTTGTCGACGTTAAAAGCTCGCTCCGCGGTCTCGCCGTCTCGGCGAGAGATCACGAGATCATCGGGTCAACTTCGATCGCGTCTGGATGGAGGAGTGCGACGTTTCTGCGCGCGCGAGATTGGATTTTTCTCGACGAGGCTTCGAAGTTTCGAGTTCAAGGGTGGCGAAAGCGCAGTGGGATGCGACTTTCGGACGCGACGCTTATTCCTCGACCATATATATCGGCGCCGTCGTGCGGCGCGTAAGTACGACGCCGATAGTCTTGTTCCGAGGTGTACACGGCGAGATATGTCGCCGTTCAAGGAGCCGCTCTCCCGCATGCCAAGTGACGATAAGTATTCGCTCAGTAGATCGATGAGGGGCAGGAAGTCGCCGGGTGACGCGAGGGATATACGCACGAATTTCAGTGAGAATGACAAAAGGTACGGTTCCCTCCTATCGTTTTTCTCTGGACGCCCCGTAAAATGAACATATAAGCGAACAAATCGATGAAAGGGACGAAGGTGATAAAGAAAAATTGTAGTGGCAAGTACAACAGGTTTCTTGGCATTTCACGAGGCGATTTTTGTAATTATTCCAACTTTTATGTACGATTGGCCGATCGAGTTGCACGAGAGAGATAAAAAGAAAGAGAGAAAGAAGAATCTCGGCGCTCGGCTACTTTTGCACGAGTCGTCGCGTCTTATTTTGCCCGCGGGGATTAATTACGATATCGATACAGTAAGTTTAGACGCGACGGAAAATAGACTGATTGCGATTTAAATTTAAAACCCACTTCGGGCGACCCAATAATTTGTCGAGGAAAGAAAAATGTCACTTATAGCCGCCACTGATGATTAAAAATTAAAAAGTGAGCTCATTGCCAACCCGACTGGCAAATTTTATTGAATTCGTTACAACGTTTCGATCTTACCTCGGGTCCTTTTCAAGTAACAATACAAATAAGAAAACGAGAAAAAATTCGTAGACAAGCGAGTCTTATCGTAGACAAGCGAGACTTATCGTCATCCGTGAGATAGAACCGAAAGATAAAGCACATTCGAACATTACGGTGGTTCGATTTAAACGTTAAAACGGTTTGCTTCACTTTTTAACTTAATAATTTGTGTCCGAATTCGAGACAAAATTCTATTTATAATTTTATATACCGCGTAGTACGAAAGAGACACTTAGCCCCGTTTTCACCAGCGTCGTTTAACATTGATCTCGGTTTAATTCACCCTTCGTTTTTTTCTCCTAACTGTCTCCTTATGTCCATTTCCACCAATGCAGATTAGCTCGGTTTAGCTTACTTTTTATCTTTTTCTAGTTGCAGGAATTGGAAAAAGAGAAAAACTTAGTTGAACTGGGGTTAAAGTTAATCTGCATTGGTAGAAGTGGACATTAGGCCCGGTTTCACCAAACGTCGCTCAACTTTAATCTTAGATTAATTCATGTTTGCCTCTTTTTAAAGTAACAGTTGGAAAGAGACAAAGAACAAATGAAGCTGAGCTTAAAGTTAAACAACGTTGGTGCAATCGGGCCTTGGGGGGGACAAAAGATGATTTAAACTAGGATTAAAATTAAATGACGTTGGTGAAAGTCGGGGTCAACAAATCAGGAATGCGCACATGTATATACCTAGATATGAACATACGCGCACGTATCAAAGTGCACAAGTACGCAGCGCGTAAAATTATATAATACACGGAACGTCTGTCTCGAAATCTAACGCGAATTGTAGATCGTCTAAAATGGGCTCAAATATATAAACTGTCCCTGTAGCGCGGTTTAAGATACCTACAACTTTTCACAACTTTGCGTATCGTAATTTTTACCAACGTAATTTTTAGCGAAAATCAATGGTCCACTGTCAAGTTTAATAACAACGAGTGCTCCAGAATATTATAACAATATTACAATTAAAATTCTTGCCATAGCATTACGCTTCACATTACGAGAAAATGTGAAAAGGAATGTTACATAATAATCTGGGCATTATGAGAAAGCAATGTGAAAAGGAATCTTGTGTTGTATAATATGTTCTCTGTGTAACGAGTAAAAATGAGGAAGAGTGTAGGAAGCTTGCGAGCGAGATCTAACAATATATAAATTCGGAGGGAATTCACGTTTAGGGGCGATTACGAATTAGGCGCTTACGGCTACGGCAAGAACAATGTCAAGTTGTTGTACGTGCATCGGGACAACGAGTTGCACCACAAGATTCGCGAGTACGAGGTCGACACGCACCTGCGTCTGAGCTCGCAGAGGGATTACCTCGAGGGCGACAATCGCGACATCATCGCGACGGACAGCCAGAAGAACACGGTGTACCTGATGGCGAAGAAGCACGGCATCCACTCGCCCGAGGCATTCGCGCTTCTGCTCTGCTCCCACTTCCTCTACATGTACGAGCAGGTGGAGGAAGTCAGCATCAACGTCGAGGAGTACCCGTGGGCCAGGTACAACGTTGACAACCGGCCGCACAATCACGCCTTCATTATGTGCCCCACCGCGACGAGATTCTGCCAAGTCAGCCAGCTCAGAAACGGTACGACTCGACAAAGGATGGATCTCGCGCGAGATTGATCTGGACAGGGGAAAAGTATAACGCAGTTGGAAATCGCGTTGATTAAATCAGAAGTAGAAACTACCACACGCTTGACATTTTGACAATAAGATAATCGTGGGAGCTATTTTACATTTTCAAGTAGACTTATTGTTGTAGCGTTAACTTTTCATTCCCAGTCCCTGGACGACTTCTTTTTGGTGTCACTCTTGCAAGGGAGTGACATCGGGTCGACAATAGGATCGCGCGTGAAATATTTGGGAATGTTCTTGGTTTTTATCTGCTTGAAATCTTTTTTACTCGACATTACTTTTAGCTCTATTTAAATGTGTGTTGATACGTTTCAACGTATTTGGCAGAAACGTGCATTTGGCATTCTATTTTGGAGAGAACATTTCATAAAGCTTACTACAAAGTCAGAAAGTTTGCAATTATTTGGACAAGCGGGGAAAATTAACCTGTTAATTTGTCATTCGGATTTAATTAATTCGGTTTTAGAATCGCCACGAATACGCGGTGGTTTAAAGGGGCTGCGAGTGTTGAAGACCACGCAGAGCTCGTTTACAGACTTCATTCAGGACGAGTACAGGACGCTGCCGGACATGAACGATCGTATTTTCAGCACCGTCGTCACGGCGACCTGGGACTTCTCCACCGCGACCGGGGTGGACTTCGACGGCGTGTGGTACATGGTGAAGGAATGCATTATGCAGAATTTCGCGGGTCCACCGGACACGGGCATCTATTCGCCCAGCGTGCAGAATACGCTTTATCTCGCGGAGAAGTGCATACTTGATAAAGTCAAGCAAGTAAGCGTAATAACAACAAATTGTTATAACATAACAGCCTACCATTTCATCATAATTATCCTGCTAATGAGATATCTTAACACACCTAACAATTAAATTAATAAATTAGATAAGCATTGAAAATATCTTGAAAATAATTAATATTAATATTATTTTATCGCACGTATTACATGTGTTCTACGCGGGAATGTAATATTTACAGATTTGTAGCATCGAGATGCAAATGCCGAACAGGCATTACTTCGATCTGGATCTCAGCAAATTCACCAAAGTCATACAAGGGCAGAACAAGGAGGTTTACCTGCCCATGGATAAGCCGTCGGGTATTATTTACGCTCAATTAAACAGAAAGGATTTCTCCTCCAAATTGTAGACATTATTGAGTTATTAATAAAGTTTAAGTTTTATAATAGTCAATCTAATGTGTGACGAAACCTCTTAAATATCTGAAGCCCACTTTGGACGATCTCCGAACTCGCGCTAGATTTCAAAATAGGAATTCTATTCTGAAAAGAATAGAATAGAATTCCTGATATATGAGGTTACATAACGTACGAAGATTGTGTAATTCATATATTTTTACATTTCTTATTTTTATCCTCCAAATGTTTCTCATACGTGTGACACTTGAGAAATTATATCCGGAATTTCGACTGGATCATCCTAAAGTAGGCTCTAACGATATCACAGGCGATGTTTGATGACAAAAAACGCTCGAGTTGCGAAAGAACATCTTTTAATACAATTGTCATCCAAAATTTCACGTCAAAAGAGTATTTCACTCCTAAAATAGATTACAATTTACGCAGGCAGATATGCTCTCGTCGGCTACGGATCTGTACGACGTGTCTCCGGCGTGGTGGCAAACGGACTGCGTGAGATACGGGTGGGTCGAGGCCTCGTCGGCCGGTTCGCTCGAGAATAATAACCCCTTAATTAATCGACCCAGGCTCAGTTACACACCCGTGAGATCGCGGCTGACGTCGCTGATGGGGAGCCACGTGGTGCGGCTGACGGATCGCGGATACATGACGCGGCTCGCGTCGAGACTGCAGGAGGATTACGTGGCGCGGCAAAGAACTCGCATCGAACGAAGGAAATTGAGGGACACCACGGTCCTACCGGAACTGCGTGCATTACTGCCCAGGTCGCTGCCGAGGGCGAGCCGGCGGCGTCAACAATGCGCGCCGAAATTTCACGCCGGCGCAGCTAAAAAGTGTAACCAACTCCCGCAGCTGTTACTCGCGGCTGACTCGGAACCCCGTGTCGGATTTTTAAATGCGCGATAAGTCATATTAATTTCCCGCCGCGAGCGAAATCTAGATCTGTGATCCGGCAGAGGTCGAGGAACATCTTGGGATGTCTCTGTTATGCGCAATAAATAATGAGCCATCATGAAATGTACATGTCAGGCTGAGCGCTTGCAGCGAGCTAAGTTCTCCATTAGCTAATCTAAAGCTAAGTCTAAGGCTAACCCTGTTTAAAATCATAGAATCAGATCAGATTACATTAGATTACATGCAATTTCAATGTAAATAAATAAGAGTCTTATTAATTTACTTGAAACTGCACATGTAATCCAATGAAGTCTGATCATATTCTATATAATATTTTAAACAGGGAAACGAATGATTTGACGTAGCGTTTGATGACCAATTTTAATCACAATTAATTAGTTTCGGGTGCGAGAAACGGGCGTCTCGCGGCGCGGCCTTAAGTCGTCACCGTCTCCGACCGTCTCTGTCGCGATTTCTTCAACGGCAAGTGAAAAACGAGCTGCTGCCGGTTAACGGGGACCTGCACCAGTATTCCCCTGGAGTTGCGATCGATTGAGTCCTGAACGTCGTCGGTGTCTGCGAAAAAAGATCGCTATTTTTAATCGCCCGAGTTTCGCCTTTTGCTCGCCACGGTCGACGAACGACCGTATGCACGATTGATTTTTCCGTCGCGCGGAATTGTCAGAACCCACCTAGAATCTGGTCGCTCCAGAGGTCGTCCCACAGATCCGGCCCGGTTAGGAGACCTTGATGTTGGAGACCCGGCGACACGATTAATGAGGGATCGGGCGAGTATCCGTAGCGATAATCCGACCAGCCGAACGATGCGAGAGTGTCGCTGGAAAAATAATAAACGTTAGTACAAAGCGTCAGCCAGTGATAATAGCTGCACCCTAGTAGCACAATACAACCAAATATTGGGCCAATGTTTAACCAATGTTTGTTCAATGCACTATGCTACTACCCAGGAAAAAATGGAAATGTCCCATTATGTCTCAATCGTGTGATATCTAATTTAGGGTTGGGTAGTGTCTAGTTGAAAAGATAGAAGTTAAGTTAAAAAGTTAAATAATTTTAACTTAACTTAGTTACATTATAGACTGTTAACTTTTAACTGAATTTTGTTACATTTTATCGGTAACTTTGGACTTTTAATTTACCTCTCTCTTAGGCCCGGTTTTTCATTTTTTTTTTTGGTCAATTGTTAACCAGAAGTTAGTCGACTCTCTGTCTCTTCTCGGATAATAACATAGAAAAAGATGCAGAGTCTACTAACTTCTGGTTAATTCTTAACCACAAGTTAGACTCTCTGTCTTCCTTTATATTATTATCTGAAAAAAAGACAGAGAGCCGACTAACCTCTGGTTAGTTATTAACCAGAAAATGAAAAATCGGGCGTTAAAGTTAGCCATGCCATAAACAAAGGCGTCGCGAGATGCCGTGCGTCTGCCTACATTGGCAGTCTCTGTGTTTCAAAATTCGCTGCCAGCTATAAAATCTATTGTACACGTGTACTATAGATCTTCAACGCTGGTAATGAATTTTGGAACACAGCCATTATATGGGGTTTTGATTCTCGCGTGAAATTGTTCGCATATGAAATGGGCCATATTCCGCGTAGTGTGAGTGATTGTCCAAACACTAGTCGCGAAATTCAATGCAATCTACGTGATCGTAAAAGTCTCTGAGATTTTATGTACAAATAAAACAAATTTAACTTTTAACTTTTTAATTTCTTTTTATTATTGACTTAACTTTTAATTCAATTAATTGCATTATGGATTAACTTGTATCTTAACTAAGTTAAATTTGCAAGGCTGTTAACTTAACTTAACTTAGTTTAAAAAAAAAGGATAACTCACCCAACCCTGATCTAATTGTATCCAATTCTAAAATCATCAGATCTTCAGAGATCTGACACTTTTATTGAATGTTCAATGCCATTATCTATTGAGATCTAATTATGTTTTCTTATGGCTTTTAATTATAGAGTTAGATCTCAATAAGATAACGTCGAACATTCAAGGAAAGTGTCAAACCTCTGAGGATCTGATGACTTTTAGAATTGGATCTCGTAAGATATAATTAGATATTACATGATTGAGACATATATAATTAAATTTTTTCCATTTTTTCCCGGGTAGGGCGACCGGCACACGGAAAAAAATAGCCGCTGTAGCTAAATACTGCATGTGGCGACCAAATTTCAATTGCAATATATGGACATAGCACATAGACCCAGGGAGAAAATTATTCGTCGATCGATGCCGACTTGACATTGTTTCGACATCAATCGACGAGTCATTTCTCGCTTGGGACATCTTGATTGCGATAGCTAAATATCTCGCTACCTTACCTATGTACCAGGTGCGAGCCGTTTTGCTGTAGTTTAGAAATTTACAGCTACGGCAACAAAACGATTTTAACAGACCATGTTTAGCTATGGTGGCAAAATTTTTATATTCCGTGCAATCTGAAAGGCGTCGGAGTCCTCTTCCTCTCTTTTTATCCCGGCTTCCTCTCTCGTTCATTCGAACGCAAAGTGAGCACTCCGACGTCTCAGATTTGCAATGCCGAGCGCAGTTATTAACGTAACGTTTGCAAAAAGAGCCGAAGGAGGCGAGATATCGCGAGTTTTTCGCGCGCGCGCGCGATACACGAGGACCAACTGAACTTGAAATATCACTTTCCCTCGTGCGATAACTTATTAATTTCTCTACGGTTTCAGTTTTTTGTCGGGCGCAGTCGCGAGCTGTGAAACGAGTTTGATCGTTTTTACTCGAAAAACTGGAACGAACCCGTAAAGTTCATCGAGATAGTATTTATCCGGCGCTCTCCAGGCTGTGAGAGGGAAAGGCAACGGATAATAATGTACGTGATAGTGCTGTACGTTGCTCGTCTTCGGCATCGCCTTTTTCGTCTTCAGGGATTGAAGGAATTCCGTCAGTGCCTTCCTAGGGCTGCAACGTGAGAGAACGTGTTAGCAAATAGCCGGGGAAACGCGAAAAGTATAATGGCACGCTCGTTCCTGCGACGTGCAAATTTTTCACGCCGCCTCGTTTCGTCTCTTAGAAAGTGCACAGAGAGCCGATAAACTTCAAGCTACAAATAACGAAGGCTTTTTGAAAGTTCAGCCTACGAGTGCACGAAAGCTTATTGTTGAGACAATCGCGAGTCTACTTTTAGCTCAGTTCAGAATCTGATTTCCGGTGTGTCTGGAAAATCGTGAAAAGGGTAGCATCAAATGTTCGGTCAGAGAAAACTAATTCAAGATAGAAACAATTCGCAAGGTGCTAAGCTCGATTTGGAACATCCTGTGCGAGATCAAAATAATCTTCTTCGAGTCTCCAGCGAATGACGGCACTCAAGGAAATATAAAAACGCACTCACTATTCGAAAAAAAATTCTTCCGAGGACCCGGCCAGTAGCACCACGGGCAGCGCCAACTGCAAATTGCCACAACGATTAATTCTGTATCCCCCTTCGGCCTTATCTCTCCCCTAAATTAAATTCCCGACCGTTCGCGCGTACTAACCCGGGCAACACACGTGTCTAAAAAAAAAACGAGACGTCCTTTAGATTTACGGGTCTAATAACGTCTTAAAGATGTCTTTTAGACGTGCGCGCTGCCTGGGAAGTAACTTGCCGGCGACCTCGAGCAACACGTGCCGACTAACTCGACTCGCGTTGAGTTACTGAATTATTTACTGGCAGATCATCGAGCACAAGTCGGAGTCGAGTCGTTAACATAGACGATACTCCGGACGAGTAGGCACTTCCTCCACGTAACGAGGAAACCTCGTCGCGAGAGACCCGAAATTTACGAGACCGATACGTTCTCTCTAAAAATCAATTAGTGGATTATCTGAAAGCAGTGCATAGTCACCGGTTTACAGTTAGAGGTATATACCACTGCGATTTTCAGCGGTACACTTATAACTGCAAATCAATATCACTATTCAGCTGCAAATTACCACAACGATAATCCACTGGTTGACTCTTAGAGAGTTTAAGATATCTACAACCCGCCGGTCCTTTACTTGCAACATCAGCCCGGTCTTCATGCTGCAGCACCAATTGGAGGATCGAGACGTCACGTCCGCAGTAATATCTGCGATATGCGTATACGACAAACTGAGAATTTCGACGAAACTGGATCGCTTTATAGCCGCGCTCTTACCCTCTTTCTCTCCACGCGCTCGTGCTTTTCATTTTTCCCTCGGCCGTGGTTCATCAGGCTGTCGGCCGACGCGAAGCATGTATCGCCGCTATTGTAATCGCCCTCTCGCCTCTCGCTAATCCGCGTGGCGTTACCGTGTGACACGCCACAGTACACACGTTATGACGAATTGTGGAAGCGTTTGTTATGTTAAATAGAGACCACTGCAGTGCGGAGAATGAACGAACGAACGAACGAATGAATAAATGAATGAATGAATGCGACTTAAGTTCGACAAGAATCTCCGAACAATTGATTAAACAAAATAACTTTAAGGGTATAGAAACGTAAGCGAAATAATTACTGTACACCAGTCATTTCATAATATTTCATAAAATTATCCAGTGCTCTTTTTGTTTCCAGTGTGTGCATTTCTGTAAGGGTAACTTGGGAATCGATCCCCTTTCTCAGGGAAGGAAAAGTTAAAACGTGTCGATGAACGAGCGATGAGAAAAATTCGCACGTAACGGCGGCAGAAATCAAAGCCCTGCTCTTCTTTCTTTCGTAATAAGCTCGAATCTATTGAAGATGTTGAGAGACGTTTCTATGCTTAAATAGAGCCGTCTCGGATTATTTTCGCACTTAATCGTGGATTCCTTCGTCAGTTTCCTTTCACGAGCAAATCTTCGCCGTGTTTAATAACGTTAAAATAACGATACGTTAGTTCGCTACTTGGGAAATCGAGGGATCGCTGGACAAACGGGGAGAAACATTTATCCGTAATAAGGGAAACAATAAATGCACCACTTTACTTTCTAATGAACTATACCGCACGAAGAAACTTTTGCGCCTATTCAATCTTTCCGACGAGCTGCGGACCTTACATTTATACGCTCTGACAATCTTTCGTATCTATTAAGACTTCCGTTTTCTTGCCGCGACCATGGTAAATCGTCAACGAAGGGAGACGAGAAATCATACGAATATTCTTCTTGCGATGTATATCGAAATAATTTAGTGTTTTCATACGACACCGTTCGCTTTCGATAATAGAAGTTGATAAAATATACCGGAAAGCCCCCCCCCCCACGTTTTTAAAATCATCCTGTATAATTCAATCTGCATGTATATCTTGTGTCTTCGGCGAAAGTCGCTCTTATAATCAATGAAGATTTACGAGCTATCTCCGAGGAGAGAATCCTCAGAGACGTCCTGTCATTCTTTATTATTGAACACTCATAAAAATATCTGACTGATACAGGAAGATTTCTAGGTGTCGCAATAAAAATTTGTCGCTAATTGTCGTATCTGTCAGGTCTTAGGTTAATCTTGGTTTAATTCATGCTTGTCTCTTTCTGGAGTAACAATTGAAAAAAAAACGAATTACGCTAAGCTTAAGCGACGTTGCCGAAACCGGGCCTTAGAAAATTGTTTGTACCCTGCAAAATGTATAGCAGCAACGTTCTAGTAATAGCTCCTGAAAAGTTTAGGTTTCATGACTAAATATTAATCGTTCGCACTGGATAAAAATGAATTTCGGTACCACAGCTGGAACAATCTTTGTAAGGAATATAACTGTTTGCGTACCCACAGTCAAACGTTAATGGACGCCACAGAAAGACTTTCTTCCTAACATTCGCTAACAATTGAGATAGAAATTCTGTTTCTGTTACTTAAATCGATTAAAAATACAAAACATATACGTGTATACAGTATTGACTATTCATTTATATATCTCAGTTATTTTTTTCGTTCCTAGAAAATTGTTGCTGCAGTTGCAGGCTCTTTTTTTTCAGTAAATATGCACGACGCAGGAAATCGATGAGAAGCCAATTTATCTTCACGCAAAAACGTGTATCTACTTTGACGCGTGCTGCAGTAAAAAAAAAAGATTGATGTGATCTCTGCGAGGAGGAGAGAACGTAGGGTACAATACGAGCATTGTATGCTGCAGTATATAATGCTACAATAGTCGCTTTGAAATTAAAGGAAAAAAAAAACAACACTCTCGTGCCTGCGAGTAAAGTTTCCCGTAATCGACAAGGTGCAGTTTTTGCTTCTCTCTCTCTCTTTCTCTCTTTCCGCGCTCGTTGCGTAGACTGCGAGATACGCGTAAAAGCGCGAGAGCGCCAAGATTCACTCCAATAGGTCGACTAACTGGAAATCGGCGCTTTACTAGTGCACAGGATGTACCACATGCGATTCTAATCGCGAGGATTACGATTATACCTCGCGGGCACCTTTCACATTCGCGCATAAAACGGAAGATGAAGAAAGGTGAAACTGGACATTGTCGGATGTCATATCTGATGCGCGGCAGGTTTGCCGATAATTATCACAGTTCCACGAGCATACATCATGCATATGTCGGCGCTTAAATTCGTAATAGATAAGTACACAATGGCCGCGGTTCTCCGTCGACGTTCGTCGAAATTCACTTTCTACCTCGCGCACCTCGCGCGGAAACCGAATTTCGTTTGAGAACAAGCTCCGCTCGAAAAGAGATGAAACGATAACAAACAGAAATCCCATTGTTACGCAAAATAGGGCCCTCCGATCTGCGATCCGCGGGCCCCACGAGGTTCTCTCCGGTTCGCCAAGAAATCTCGATGAATTTCAAAACGGAGAAACATCTTGCTTCTATGCGACTTTCCAAGGTCTGACCTATCTGGTCCCCCAGTCGTTACAAAAATTTCAATTCTTTCTGAAGAAAAAAAGAAGATTGAGGCCTGTGTCCACGATGTTAGAACTTGGTCCAAGTTCTACTTTCGAGAAATGTGTGGCCAATCAACTTGCAGCTATTCCATACAGGCATTTCAGGTTGATTGGCCGCACATTTCACCGAACTAGAACTTGGACCCAAGTTCTAGTACCGTGGACACAGGCCTAAAAAAAAAACATAAAAGATTTATGACGTGTCTTTCAAACGGTGGAATCAATTATACAGCTTTGTTGCCGGTGATTACAGATTTTTCACATGTTACGTGCGTGATTTTCTTCGTGGATGATCGATGCGAGTCATTAGCGCAATTTCACAGTCCATGAAAGCGCCGTGAAGAGGCTCGAGGAGATAACGATCTAGGTTTGATCGCCTGGCTCGATAAATATATTCGATCAATTTATCGGCCGCGGAGAGACCGCGAATTGGTTTTACGATTATGGGGTACGGGCGAATGGGGCATACGCCGGTAATGAGCTTGACAAATTGCGTTAATCAGTTTCGCCAGGGACGTCGGGGACGTCCTACTAGCATGATAATCTCTGAACCGAACGCGAGGAGGACGACGAGCGACTTTCCTTCACGCTGCGCGACGACAATGACGGCGACGATTGCGGGGACGGCGACGGGAGTCAACGCGGTTTCTATTTCGCGTGCGAGCTTCGGGCGGATTGAGCCGGACGTGTTATTACGGCCGACTGCGAAATAACGGTCGACTACTTCTCTCCAACGAGAACAACGCGAGGGGGAACAATGCTTGTTTACACTCCTCCGTTTACACGATACACTTCTAGACGTGATTATTGTCATTTGCATCGGGCGCCGCGGAGCTACGGCCCGTCGTTCCACATCTCTAGGGGACACACCGGCTCACAATCGGTTCCGATGATAAAAAGAGAGGGGGAAGAGAGAAAAAAAAAGGATAACAATGCACGAGGGTTCACCGGGATGCTACTTTCGACCGCGTCGCGAGAAGCAGGACGGGAAAAAGGGGGAATCGGCGGACGAATTGGGACGAATCGAGAGACGGGAACTTCGATCCTTCTCCGAGTCATTGTCCGATTGTCGCGGGGCTTGGTGGCGATCGCAACTTGACGGAATCCCTCCCCCCCTCCGCCCGTCATCGCGATTGATGGGACCAACCCCTTCGGTACCGGAGGGGAAACTTTCCCCGCGAGAGAAAGCCGGTGAAGGGTCACGGGCGACGGCGCGCTCGGAAAATTGTCTCTCGTAAACCGGTTCCGGTGAGCCGATTCCTCGATCGATCCGACGTCGCCGCCCGTCGTCGTCGTCTTCATCGACGCGTACGACACGCGTGTGCTTTATGCCGCTTGCGCGCCTGTGGTGCTTCCAGACGCAAAACGACCGCGACGTGTATATTGCACGTTTGTGCAGCTGAACACGGGCGATCGCGCGATTTCTCTCGCACGCGATTACTATCGTGGAGAGATAAATACTGGGTAACGGACGGTGACGACGACGGGAAAACCGGAATGTATAAGCGGCTCGCGAGAGGCGGGGATCGATTAAGCCTACGCAACTTACCGCGCTTCCCAGTGAGAAGTGATTCGTCGATCGATGTGGATTGTCAACGTCAAATTGGATGGTCGATTCGACATTGACCGACAGCCATTTCTCGCTGGACTACGGAGGGCGATTTTATTCCGCGGGCCGGAAATAATTTTTATCCAACCGATTCCGGTGCGAGAGCAATTTCTTGTACCCGGTTAGATTGCGTGGGAAATGTTATTGGCCGAAGAGAGTCGCGAGGACCCAGAGATTGAATGAGTTACGAGTTGTTTTATACCTTACTCCGATACGTTTTTTCCTTTCTTGGCAAAATAAACTGGGGATGTTTTGTAAAGCATTTATCTTCCGATGATTTTACCTAGATGTTCTTATGCAACGGAATGATGATAAATTAATGTGAGAAAAGAACGTGGTTGTTTTTCTAAAGAAAAATAATTGCATGCAAACTGCATGCTTTTCCTTTAAAGAGCTCGTGTGATTTTATTCGCACTCTATCATCAGCAAAATCGCGTATCGATTGATCCCTTTCGCAAGGCCGTGTCACGATTTTACGCAATTTCTGGTTTCTGTGCTTAAACTCTGGACCCGAATGAGCGTTTAAGTACAAAAACCGAAAATTGCGTAAAATCGAGACCTTACGGTCAATTCTGTAGCTTACGCTATAGTGAAAATGCTAAAAGTGAGTAGCTTTATCTCTTTGTAATTGTCACCTTAAGCCCGTATCAGACTACGGATTGAGATTGAGATTAGATTGAAATTTGACCAATCAGAGTAAAAGTTACTGAGCTTAAGATTAGTAAACTTTACTGTGATTGGTTAAATTTCAATCTAATCCCAATCCGTAGTCTGATTTACGCCCGTTCTACACCTAGGGATGATTCCATTCGTGGCTCATCCGATGCCCCTTTTATACCTAAAGATAATCCTAGTTGCGGCTTATCCGAGGGAGTAGTATAAAGTGTAAAAAGGTACGCTACGGTTGGTTTCCAATCGTACCAATGTAATATCATCCATAGTCAATCGATCCATATGTCTGATACGGGTTTTAGCATTTTCACTATATTCCCTAGTAGCACAATATATTGGCGCAATATTGGGAAATAATGTAAATCTAGTATTCCCAATATTGGCCCAATATTGCAAAATGGACGCCTTTTCCTGTTTAGCCAATACGTCCATTTGGCAATATTGGTTTAATATTGTATCAATATCAGACCAATTATTCCTATTTACATTGTTAAATATTGGCCAATGCGCTTCCAATATAAATCTAATATTATATAATTATTGTCGTGCAACATTGACATTTATTCCATGGCGCTACGTTGGATAATATCGGCCGATGCATTTCTAATGTAACCAACATTGGATCAATGTTTAGTCAACGCACTGTGCTACTAGAGTTGCAAGATACAGAATTGACCCCCTTGCGAATGAGATCAGTCGATATGTGTATCGGCGAGATTTATTTCTCCATTAACGTTTCTGTCGCTCCATTTACGCTTATCTCAAGTAATTGCTTCTTTCTTCGATTATAATAAGTAACCGTATGAATGTTTCAAACTACGCATCCTCACATGTTCATTTCAATGCGAACGAACTTGAACTTATTTTTATGTTTCTATAATCCTAAGAATTAGAAGAAGATTAAGGGTAGATCGAACCGATTATTAAACTTAATCTACGTTGGCAGAAATAGACGTCGTAATTTTTTAAAATACATCTATCACGCATATCCAAAAACATTGTGTATCTGTCGACCAAGGCTGCGGTCAGGCTGCCGCTTCGAAAGCTTCGAAGTATTCTTTTTCTTTCTTTCAGAAAAGATAGAACGAGAAGCTTAGAAGCATTTGTAGCGGCGACTTGACCGCAACTCACCAGTTGAACAAGCGTACGAGGCCTCGTCGATAAAACAGGCGCCTCCACCACTGTGCGGTCGTAAAGTTTCATAAAGGCTGGTCTACAATACATGGAGTAAGCTGGAGTAAGCTGGAGTAAGGAGTAGGAGTAAGGAAATAAATTCATTTAATGCCATGATTGATGGCATTTTGATTCACCGAGAGTAAGCCTAAGAGCTGAAGTAGGAGTAAGAAATAAAATGGATTTATTTCCTTACTCCTACTCCTTACTCCAGCTTACTCCATGTATTGTAGACCAGCCTTAATCGTCGAACGGTCTGTGGCGACTGGAAAAAATCGACCACCCAAATGAATAATTCTCTTTTGTTCTTCCATTCATCACTTATTATATCGGTCTGATTGCAACGCTATTCGGAGTCGCGGGCAGCATAACATTACAGCACGGACTGCAGCGCGATGTAAGCTGAAAGTGTGTCATAATTAATTCAAAGAGACAATGGATTAAACAATTCATTATATGGGTATAATAGAATGGGAATTGTGGGCATGTTACCTACTGAGAAGAATTGTACACCGGCTGGCGTGCAGAATTCGAGATGTCGTGGATACGGAGGCGCCTTTTGTAAACAAGCTTCGTCCGAGCGAGCGGCGCGACCCCTCTCGCGTTTCTTCCGGCTGTCACTCGGGTCTGCCGGAGCCGCGGGTTTTAGGTTAGCCGGACAGTGGCGGAGAGGCCGGTCGAGCGCGCGGTGTGTGTCCGAGGTGTTCGCCATTGACCAGCCGTGAACCGCTCAGCGATACTTCCGTCGAGGGCATCGCGCTCCGGCGAGGGAACGAACGGCCGTGCAGTTAAATGACAAGCGATCATGGCGACGCCCACCTGTGACAAGAAAGCGAGGGTAATCGTTCTAGGAGGTGAGGTATCGCGCCGTATATCTGTGCGCGCCGGCCGCGCGCGGAGCGGAAGAGCGATAAGAGGGTGACGGCTGACCGGGAGACCTTTATCCGTTTGCGGTTTTGCAGGATGCGGTTTCATCGGCCGCAACCTCGTGGAATATCTGCTGGACAACGATCTGGTATCCTACGTGCGGGTCGTAGACAAGGTGCCGCCGCAGACCGCGTGGCTCAATGCAAAGCATCAGCGGGTGTTCGAGCACCCTTTGCTCGAATTCAAAAGCGCTAACTTGATTAACATAGGTAAATTGTGTAGCCGGAGGCCGCGGCGAGATTCTTGCTGAATAACTTGACTCGCAGCTGTAACATTTAAAAGATAATGATCTTTTAAGTCTCGGTGTAAGAATAGCTGAGAGTTTTCACAAGTACAGGTTCTAATTGTTTTATCTGTCCTTTATGTCGTAAGATTAATTACTGATTCGTTACGTGCCTCGGTTGGCCGTGTCAAGTATCAGAGCTGATGTAGATAGAAATGTGTAATGGGATTTTCATTTTTTTGTTGTCCTCCCAAAGCGTCCTGCCAAAGCGCATTTTCCTCCGACGAGCCTATTGATTATGTGTTCAATTGCGCCGGGGAGACGAAGAGTGGTCTGACGGATCCGGTGTATAAAGAGGGCATTTACAAATTGAGCCTCAATTGCGCCCAGCAAGCGGCCAAGATCCGAGTCTTGCGTTACGTGGAGATATCCTCTGGCAACCTCAGTGCCTCGGAAAAGGTATCCCTCTCAACGGCGTACACTTTGACACGAATATGGATTTAGGATTGATCGTTATGCAATGTTGCATAGATCCCTCACAAGGAGGACAGTGCCGCAGAGCCATGGACGTTTGTCTCAAAGTACAAGTTGCAAGTGGAACACGAACTGAAGAATATAACAGATCTGAAATACACCGTACTCAGACCGGCCATTATATACGGCTGCGGTGACAGAAACGGCCTAGGTAATTCCAAAGGATATAGGCTCCTCTTGCAGTTTACCACAATACTAGAACTTGGTCTATTCCGTAAAAGTGACAAGTTGATTGACCACACATTTCTCGGAACTAGAACTTGGGTCAAGTTCTAGCATCGCGGACACAGGCCTTGAAAGGATGAAAAGCAAGCGAGTATATACCTTGTTAATTTGCAGCACCGAGATTGGTGGTGGGCGCAGTTTACAAGCATCTAGGGGAGATGATGAAGTTGCTCTGGGGTCCGGAACTTCACATGAATACGGTTCACGTGAGAGACGTTGTCAGAGCTATCTGGCACGTGGCTAACAGACCAGAGACGGTAGGCCAGACGTACAATCTCGTGGACGAAGGAGATTCTACTCAAGGTTCCATCAGTGCCATAGTCTCGGAACTGTTTAATATCAATCACGATTACTGGGGCACTGCGCTGTCTACACTGGCTAAAGTATGCAGAATTTTATCCCTTTGATCTTACAATTAGTACGTTATACGTGTGTATGTATCTATAGTTTATCAATTTCAGTTTAGCAATGACACGCCCAAAAGAAATTATTAATATTTCAAAAAGATACTATCATATAAACCTTACGCTTTGTAGACCGATATGAGCTCCGTTGTCGAAGAGGTGAACGACAAGCACATGACACCTTGGGCGGAAGCTTGTCGGAAAGATGGAGTGGAGAACAGTCCGCTATCTCCGTACATAGATCAAGAACTTCTGTATAATAAGCACCTGTATTTACAACCCGGAAAGTTGTCAAGCACCACGGGTTTTACGTATCTATATCCTAAATTAACGAAAGATGCTCTTGCGGAGGTAAATTGTTCGTTTCTACAAGTGTCCTCGAAGAGAAAACTTAATGCATAATAATGTTCACGGATTTACAGGTACTTAATGATTATGTGGCCATGAGGATCTTCCCGCACTCCCTGTTTTTGTGAACTTAGCAATACCGACTGCCGAATTTGAATATCGATCAATCTCTCTTGTACGTGAGGATGCTACAAATACCAGATATATACACGGACGCCGAGCGTCGTTCACCTTGTGCCTAGAAGGGTTCTATACAAGTTACATACATATATATATATATATTCTATTATATACATCTTTACTTGACGTTTTATACGCCAGCAAATAATGCTAAATGAGTTTTATAGAGAGAATGCGTATGAAATTGGAATATTTCGTAGGCGGCCTATTGCCAATGTGATAAACTAGCAATTAATGTACTTAATTTTACCGTAGTTCTGGAAGCACGGCCTTTTTCGCACTTAAAAGATGGCTAGTCAAACTGCGACGTTTAGGAATTATTCGGTACAATGTTCTTATCTACGAAGACAGTCATATGTATAAGAATAAATACAAGACCTTTGTAGTAGTCTGAATCAATTTCGATGAATATTTTAGAGGATCATTTGATCGAAAAGAAGCTTTTTATATAGCAATTTTTCCAAGACTCCACTAATAAAGTTGTTGAAAATCTATGTACGCCTAATATTGCTAGAGATATTTAACAAGTTCTTTTTATATCTACATTCCAAGATGTACATCTTCCACAATGCTGTGAATCAAGTTGACAAGTCTTTCTATTGAACAACTGTTGTACGCATAATTTTATTGTCGATAACTCGTACGACCTAAAGAATTGTATTGAATTAAGTACAAACACTGTTGGAGGTACGTTTAGAAGATATTCCTACAAAGGATATTCCTTATCGATATATGAATGATTCTTCATATTGCTAGATTTACATATACGAGCTGTGCGCGTTTGCACAGTACATACTTAATATAAAATAAAAAGTTATATTCTATCGAATGCCTCGTAAAGATATTATATTATATCATACTTTCGATATTCTGTTGTTACGTCGATGTTGCTGCATATTCTTTGATAATAAAGTTGCTCCATTTACGAAATCGCATTGACTCACCATATCCTGTAAAATCCACCTAATACTGCAAAAGGGACATACGTTGTTCATTTACACCAAATGTGCATTTGTACACTGTCTTAATTTTATTGAATCAGTGGTTACAACAAGACGTGTTCAAGAAGGGTCAACAGTATTATTAAATATTTAGTGTATTTAGTCTTAATATACTTCAAACAATAAGATTATAATTTCATGTAGTTCATTATACGTAATATATTAAAATATATATTTTAATGTTCTTCGCAGGTAATATAATATGTATATACAATCGCAGGTAAAAGTATGTACAAAGTAACTGCACCCTAAAGAATAATTGTCGCATCGAGATAATGGGTAGATCTAAATCGGAAAGAAGGGCGAAATGAGGGCTTGCGGAAAATAAATTAATAGTCTTCTTAATACACATAATAATTATAATTAACGGTAAATAGTATAATATAAATGAATAAAATTACTGGGTTCTCTTCTCCCTTACACATTAGGTGTAAAATAAAGTGTAATGTCTCGCGGCTATTATATATACATATACTGTATGTGCTGCGCACACGCAATATATGTGTATACATATATATATGTGTATATATAATATATATATTTATATATATTGTATACACGCGCGTGCGTATATATCCACCGGGCGTGAAAATATAATCTTTGAGGTAAACTGCATTTTAAAAAAATTGTAAACAATAGTCTAATAGGTACCGACGTTAAGTTAAAATTAAGTAATGTAAATCACTCTGTGCTCAGAGTGACAATTACGGAGGTATATTCGTTCGACTAGAGCCGCCGTACAATACAATCAATATTTGCTATTGTGTATTTAACACTACAGTCTGTCTGATGAATTATATCGTACTCTGTATGAAAGGAATGTGTGTATGCATGTGTGTTTGCGTGTGTATATTATATACGGAGCGACCGCGGGTGGGTCTTGCACGGATTTCATTTATACGCGCGATTTAAAAAGACGATTAGAACGTTCTTCTCTTTGGCTGCCGCATCGCGGGTATTTCTAAATTAAGAAAGGCGAAATTAATGCGCAAGTGTGAGTAACGTCAATAATAATTGTTGCGGAGGTCCACGACGACGGTGCCGTGTCCTCCGGTTCATTCGGCAAATTATGACAATTGATGATCGATGAATGCGCGCAATAGTTGTTACGGTGATAAGTAGATTATGATCTATGATATAACATTTGTCATTTTTCCGACACTCGCGTTCGCCGTAAATACCAGGGAACGTATTTATCGCTAGACGCGAGATGATGCTTATTGCTTTTGTATGTACTATAAGGTAATGTTATCTTCGTGGACTTTGTACATACAGAGTGCGTCACGTGAAACTCTCCAGCAGGGTCGTGCCGTAAAAATCGTCATACGGATTGTTGAACGGTACGTTCACACAAACTTTTTAATACGTATGTAAACAAAATTAACGATATACATTATAAATCGGATAACACAATATAGAAAGAAACTCTTTCAAATTGTTAACATATCAAATTTTCATTGTGTCCAGGGGTACAGAGTCAAAATGTTCCAAATCGTTATTAATTTTTCGTGTTACATCCTAAACTGTGCCCAAACTAGCAGCTAAAAGTAACACAAGCAAGATATAAATTTGGCATTCCTGACTGAAAATATGAATTCTCGACGACAGATTACTTATTGTTATGCACGTAGGTGTAACTATTTTTTACAAATATTTTACGCTCAACCCTGCCCTGCAGGTTGTCCTCCTCACGAGGGAGGAACGGCCTGCAACCGCTTGACGTGAGGCACTCTCGTTAACGCGATTTCACTCTCCTGAACGGCGACTCTATAGTCAATTGTTCACGACGTAAAACTTTATCACATCCACGAAATTATTCAAGAGCACTATGGTATGCATGTACGGAGTGTTTGTCGTTTTGTTTAAATTACTGATTGCTGTTGGCGTTTCGATCGCCGCTGCGGCTACCTCTTTGTTTCTCTCTCTCTCTCTCTCTTTATAATACGATATTCCGTTATGATACCGCGGATATGAAGTCGGGATTACAGCAGCAGAATTGTACATGTGACCGGAGTGACATACGTTACAGCTAAGGGAAGTATAGTACATTACGCTACTTAAACGTAAAAAATGGGATGAGGACAGTTCCGATAGGTATAAACTCATTCTCTCACGAAACTTATACAACTGTCAGTTTATATTCAAGAGCTCGCGTCCACGGGAAAGTCGTTTAAATCCAGATTATTTCGATATTTATAATCGAGAATTCTTTTAAGTTAGCAATAAAATTACTACACTTTTTCCTAAATAAAATCGCAAATTCAGAGAAACAAATGACTAATTTATACGTTTGGCTCTTTAGAGAAGATATACGCTTCATTTGGAAATTCAAATTTAAATGGCATTTTATAAATGCCATGTCGGATAAATTATGGAAGGCATAAATTACACTCGATCGCAGTCATATCTGAACTTATCCAAGTGTGGAGATTTCTGTCCGAAAACATTCGTGGACGCGAGCCTTAACACCTAAGTAAAAGCATCGAATACTTTCTGCTGCTTATACGTCATACCTGTCCTAAAGTCAATTCTCTTTTTGATGTCCGAATTCGATTTTTTTAAATATAATTAACAGCTGTCTCTTTAAAATTATTCCCCCAAGTGCTTTGTACGCTGCAGATATACATAAATATATGTATGTACATACATATATACATGTTATTTTCCAAAGCGCAAGAGTGTATAATAACGTGAAAAAATGTATCCTTCTGATGTATACTATTAACAATACGTAATAACCAACTAAAGGAACAATCGGTTCAACGTCCTGCTCTTTCTCGTTATTATACGGCAACTTAGCTATCGTCAACGCTATAGAAGTGATTCTTCTAAAATATACCATCAACAAATACAAAAAGTACATGAAAAAGCATATGAACGTATATACCCTCAACAAATATGGAAATAATATAAAATGTAACAGGCATTACACATTATATATGACAACAAATGCAAAACAGATTAAATAAAATCGTAAGCCAGATGCGTTGAATGCATGCAAACGCATTCGTAACAAGTAAGGGTTGCTGCACAAAAAAGAGAAAAAAAGAGAAAAAAAAAGAAAAGAAAGAACTGTTTAAGAATATATAAATTCAATAATTGTATATGCGATTCTATATATATGAGATTCTCATAATTATATTTATAATACATATAACAAGTTCCATGTATTCATGTGTAAATAAAACGATTCTTTCTATTTCGTAGAACTGTATCTGACCTGTGTAAACTATATAGAGCTATTGTAAATGCGATTTGCAAAGTCCAGTAAACGGAATAAGTAAATCATGGTGCACAGTTAATCAACTGAATGCCTCCCGTATTGAAACGCAAAAGGATTGGCAATACGACGGTGGTGCGTTCCGGTCTCTCGAAATTAAACGAAGCTACTTTCGGGACAGTTTCAATATGCTGGATGTCTAATGGACTCCGTTATGGAAATGCGGTAATATTCTATGGAATGAAGATATGATAGTCCTTTTAATATGTGCAGATCGAATTAATTCTAGCGTTAATTGTTTTCATACTGTGCTCATGGTGACTATGTTATTGCATGATCCAGTGTAATGTGTTCATCTAAAGTATATGCTGAATGTAAAATGCAATAAATAACAATTAGTGGAGGTACAGTAATAACATTGACATTTCTACGTCTCACTCTAAACGATATAGCTTATTCTATCAGGTACTGCGTTGGGTTTTTCTGTCATGGTAACATGCACCAGTCTGGAATATGTGTCTTGTAGATTCGTCACGAATGCTGCTTCTTTCTTTTTGTGTAATACACAGAACTGCTTTACCAGTTAACACGCTAAATATCGTACTTACAAAATGTTGACATTAAATCGCATATCGATTACCTAATCGCCTTAAAAACGATATCAATCTTATGAACGGAAAGAAACCCGAGGAATATGTAAAATTCTTCTTACGCAACGTATTGCGTAAAGTATTTTCACATAAACATTCTCCGACAAGGTTATCTGTTAATTATAAAAATATCGTCTATTAATGCAGTCTTTGAAGTCTCTTATAGAAGTAAGCAATTGTGAGAAAACAAGGTGGCCTGTTACACGCCATTCATTTGAATCGTAATATTCTGAGCGCGATTATCTTTCTGAATATTTCTTCCCATTCATAGGATCTCTCTTTTTAAATTTAAAGTATGATATATCGATAGTCCACTTTAAACTAATACAAAACTTACATCAGATATTTTAAGAGCTATTTAACAAATCCTTCATTTGTCATGCACACTAGCTCCAAATGCAAAAAAAATTTTTACTTTGATTTCTTGGAGAAATCAATTTTTTTTGTAAAAGTGATACCTTAATGACACACATATGGTATGTTAAAATATAGAAAGAAAAATGTATAGAAAAGAGAGGGGAAAAAATAGAAAAAAACACGGAATAAAAAATTTTCTTAACATCTCTAAAAACGCGTAGCATCTGGTTAGAGCCTTTCCCTGTTTTCTTAATACTAAACGTTCTTCCTTTGTTTACAATTAAATATCAATGGAAAACTTATTTTGGAATGATCAGTGTCTCTGCTCCATTTTAAGCAATCGTCAGCCCGAAAACTGTTATCAGAATGAAACTTTGTCAACTTTTAGGCCATGTTGTGCCCGGATATTCAGCAATTTTGTGTCCCCAAACGCGAAGGAATGCACGTCCGCATGTCTTTTTTTTTCTGTATTCCAAGTGTGATATTTTATGGACATATTCACAATCAACAATTATTCTATTCTATGTACAGAGGCATCGGAAACTTGCTGTTTTTCATTTCAGTTCATTTTGTTCGTGCATCTCTTAATTTTCAGCACGTCGACAATTTACTTAATTTATATATATACATATATATATACAGAATTATTCGACATGTTGAGGATCGAAGAGCGATACATTTTAATACTCTCTTGAAGCAACAGCCTATGTTCGAAAACGTTGCACATTTCACTGCTAAACAATTCTCAATCAAGAACCGAATAACGAAATAATTTCGCTAGCAGTATTCGCTAATATACCGATAGTGAATGTCCTTTCATAAAACTTTAATATCAAAACTCTTTAACTATATCTATATATTAGCGGCGAGCGTGGCGCGGAGAGATGTGCGCTGCTTACAATTGGTAAACAAATTAACAAGAAGATCTGAATTTAAATCCAGTCAAGAACGCTGACTTTTCTTCGAACATCAGCTCTTGAAAAAAAGTGGCAACCATTAAAAGTATCCTGCCACATTCCTCTAGAGTCTGACCCTCCAGATTGGGGGTTGGACGGTAGGTTTGGCAACCTACTCCCAGAGAAACAAATCCTGTCTAGAGTATAAAAACAAGGCCTCGAATTGGAGGAAAAAAGTAGAAGAAGCCCAAGTCCGACTTGGACTGCAGCGCTATTAGATAGATAGATACCTATATATAAATTCTCTTCGAGAAAATACTTAATTTTCATCCTCAAATGATATTTTGAATCATTCTGTATACATACACGAGTCCGGCAAACACTTCACGTGTCGTTTATGCGACCAGTGCACTATGCAAAGGATGCAATGAATTTTAGAATTGCGTTGCTTTCGCTGAGATGCTTATGTAGACGAGCTTTGTTCTCCGCGCGATAAATGTATTTTGCTCGTATTTACAACGTGGCGACCAACGTCGCGATTTCCTTTTCCGAAACGGTGTATTATTTACATCAATCATGTGTCAGACAATACTCCTGCTTTGCGAGGCTGCTGCAATTTGGCATTGCTTTTGCTTTCTCGGGGCTGGACATCGCTATTTTCTTTTTCCCGCGCGTTGATTCGGACCGTGACTGCGACCGATGGCAGCCGTATCGACCGTAAGGAAGGAGGAAATAGGAGAACTCATGTACTCCTACCTGTTGTACCTTGATAACGCTGAGAAGCATTGAACACCTTAGCGTATTGCCTAACGCACTTTCACCCGTTTGGTCCGAGCGCCGGAACAGGTGCACACGTGGCTTTCGGCGATGATAAAGTCTCACCGTCCGGACATCCTGAATTGTTATTTAAACTGCTAGCGCTACTGCCTAAAGTACAATTGACCATTGTGAGCTGCGTGCCCTCTAGATCTTGCTCCTCTTCCTCCTCCTCCTCCTCCCGTTGATTATTCGAGGCAGAACTGCCTCTCCTTTTGTACTGCAATCAGGAGAATGGATGGAGTTATTAATCTACAGCGCATCCTCATTAGCTATAACATAACGTCAAGGCGCGCAACTATACCTGAGGATTCTCCATAATATGAACATCCTTCGAGCCTCCATTCACCTCCCACGGCGACAGTAAGGGTTCTTTCGCGCAAATTTCGAAAACCCCGTTAGACTGTGCGCCCTACAGAACACACGAGATATATTATCTCTTACTCGTACAAGTTCAGTCTGATCGAATATCCGTTTGGTTACCTTTGCGTCCGAGTGCGGATTTGTCTCGACCGGCGTCGACGGACACAGCACTGCCAATTCAATCTCATTTGGGGCACCGGTGGCGTTCGCTTGTTGACCCACGGAGGTGGAGGACTGCTCCGCGCAACATCCATTTCCGTTTCGCGATAGCACACACCCATTTGTAGATTGAGCGTCGTTTCTCAATCGAGAATTCTCAAACTTTCTCCGGCAGTATATACTGCACAGGCATATCATGATAAATCCGACGCTTATGCTCACTCCGAGGATCACACCTGTTTTTTTTTTTACAAAGAGAACGGTTAATAATGGTAGGCGCAGTTATTTATTATCCAAGCCTAATGTTTTCCTCACCTAGACTTCGATCGGGCTTAGAGTTTTTCTCATTGCCCGACGGCGCGGGTACTTTCGACGTTCCACCACTGCTACCACCATTACTACCGTTACGACTAGTACCGCCGACATAAACAGTAATAGGATACGATGGCTTCCCATAGCCAGCTTTCGTCGCTGCCCGCACCGTAACGAAATATTGTTTCCCCGGCGTTAAACCTGGTAGGTGCGTCGTCGTCTTATTACCGAGTATGATCAAGTTGCTCCATGTCGTCGCCGAATCCATGGCATATGCGACAATATAATTTTGTATAATGCCGTTTGTGTTGTTCGGCTTCTCCCACGTAATTCGTACATTCGTGTTGTCCTCCAGGAACCAATATAATCCACCGACTTTACCAGGAACTGTAACATTTCGTTCGTGATATACAAAAAAAACCGACGTGCACATATTGTTGTTCTATTAAATAGTAACTGTCAGACGCTTACCATCTTCGTTCGTATAGCATTCTATAGATTTACTATAGAAGCTCGTCCGATTTGTATCGTGCTTAATGGCTTTCACTTTAAACTCGTATAAAGTAAAAGGCTTCAGCTCGTCAACGCTTGTTTTCGTGTCATTTCTATAACATATATTTCACAAAGATTCAATTTTTTGTCGTCAGTGGATATACTTAGCGCAATCAATTATAATCATTTCAAAAAGATCGGGTTGTACTTACACGATAGAACATTTAGAATTGTTAAAATTTTGCGCATGCACCGCATGATAACAAAATTCGAACGAATTTACGTCGTGCACACCGGACAATGTCCAGGACACGTTAATGGACGTAGGCGAGACGGGAGTAGCCTCCAAAGCCATTGGCACAGTATCTAAATTGCAAGATTATCGCATAAAAAATGATTTATTTCTCTACACAGTGCAGATATAGTCCATAAAAGTCTGAGAAACTTACTAGGATCGGATTGTACGGTCTCTACGTGTTTCGTCAAGCAACCTGTTGATTCACCCGAGCTCACCATGCACAGACGCATAGTATAAGAAACGTTCATATCTGGATAAAAATTGATTGCATTTATAATTTGTACGGCAACATCGTTGAAAAATAACTTTGTTTAACACAGAATACCTACCAAGATCAGTAAATAGGTATTCGGTAATGTTCTGTGGTAAATGAATATTCTTTAACTTCTCGCCATTTTGATTTTCGCAATAAATCTGCCAGGAATCGAACTGTGATTCAATTTGATCGCTTTGCTTGAAGTTGATCTTCCATTTCATCTAGCATCGAAACGTAAGTTTAGGAGAGCCATACAAATTTTGAAAATCAATCGACGATATACCAACCTTGATTATTGAGGCGTTAACAATTAATACTTGAATATCTACAACATTTCTTATAGTAAACTGATTGGATTGATTGGTAGTCGGCATGGTTACAGTAATCCAGTCTAATTGTGCTTCACTAATATTTGGCTCGCCCTGCTTCGTTCTCGCCAATACTCGAAGATCGTACCGCACTCCAGGCTCCAAGTCTACGTCCAAAATACACGATTCTATTAGCGATTATTATCTTCGTAAGGCGCAAAGAGAAAGAACGATGGGATGGAAAATATACCGGAAAGTATGTAGTATTGAACAGAGGCAGGTAGATAGTGCACCCATCTGGAGGCTGAGCTCTGGTGGAGTCTCCACAATAGTTTATATTCTACCACGTCGCCGCGGGACTCCTTTTTACTCAACGGCTCCCACGATACATTTAGTTTTGTACTACTGATTATATCCACATTCATTTTTGGTGTGCCTTTAGGAACTGTGGAGGCGAAATCGTTAATTCAAATTAAAATTACATGTTTTTTTTCTTACGAAATAAAACCCATGAAAGCGAACAGAAATACGTACCACTTGGAGCAGTGGAACACACAATGGTGGCCGATTGATCGCTAGCACCATAGTTGTTCCACACTCGTATGTAGAACGAGTAATTTGTAAATGGTTCAAGAAGTTTGGTTACTTCTACAGACGTAGAATTCCCTGGTTCCGGTGGCGAAACTTCCTCCTTACCACCTTCTGCCATTAAGGGATACATAATAAATGTATAAATATAGACAATTGAAGTAAAAGCTTCTCAGACCTGTCCTTACGCTTATCCCAAGATATCATCGAACTCACCTACAGGGCTATAATGGACGGTATAAGCTGTAATACTGGTATATGGTACAGACTTTGGTGGTTCCCACGAAATTAAGATTTTAACTGGTGAAACAGCATGACACTTCAGAGAAGTGGGTGTAGCGGGACTATTATGCGATGTATTTACTTGGAGCCGGCCAGCAGCCCAAATTTCACCCACTGCATTTACCGCCACACACTGGTACATGCCAGAATCAGACGGCACTGTTGCTGATATTGCTAATTCTATTTTATTATATTCCTTAACGTAAGTTGTCCTGCGACCTATCGACATACAGAGCGCGCGATTAGTTGCGAGAGTAAACGAAGATTACCGAGCACGCTCTTTCCTTGGCGGGTCATAACTTTGTCTCCAATATCATTACCATTGATAGTAATATTCATTGAATCTTTCAGCCAATAAATTTGAGGTACAGGTAATCCTTGCGCCTGGCACTCGAATCTCGCTGTTTTTCCATTTGGACAGATTTGGTTCGTCGGCGTTTTTACAAATGACGGTGGTATTAATACACCTACAGTTACATTCTGCAATAATTTACACGGGATGTATACATACGTTGTTAATTTACATAAACGTGTTAATTTATGATATAGTTTATCGAAATGACCTACACTGGCAAAGTTTTTATTTAAAAAAGTAACGTCGTTTTGGTCCCGAGGATTTGGACCCTTCTAAGTTACTTGAGAAGGGTCCAAATCCGGGACCGAAACGTCGTTGGTTTTTTAAATAAAAACATTGGGCAGTGTAGGTCGTTTCGATAAACTACATCATTGGTTTTATATTACTGGCGATGACAAATCTATCTGTGAGTGCTAATTTATGCCTAATGCCCGTTTCTACCAATGCAGATTAACCTTAATCTCGGTTTAAATTACTTCTTATCTAACTCGTAAAACTAGAAAAAGATAAGCAAGTTGTACCGAGATTGAAGTTAAACTGCGTTGGTAAAAACGGGCATAGGTCAATAACATTTCGTCGAGATTAACCACTTACCTGTACTTCTAAGTCATTGGTAATAGAATTCTTTGAAGAGCACAGGTAAACACCGGCATTGGAAATGTTCACGTTTCTTAGCAACAGTATACTAATGCCAGTGGTGGAATTAAGAAGGACGCGAGGTTTTGTAACATTATCTGCGAACAAATACGATTGAACGTATTAAGATCTCTAAAGCAACTAAACAAGCGTACCTTGCCCGCCAAATTTTTTACCTATATAACGAGGAATAAATGACCATGTTACAAGTGGTGTGGGATAACCAGATGCAGCGCATGCCAAACTAAGATTCGACCCATTAAGCAGCCTATGATTGTACGAAACCTGTGGAAACAAAGACGATGGCGTATGCGTTTTGTTGCTCTCCGTTTTCGCGATAACCGTTAATTTTGCTTCTTTGCTCCTTTTGGTCTTCTTTAGAAATTCATTAGTGACTATGCATCTGGAATAGCAGCAAATTCCATTTAGTTTGCGAGAGAAAAATCAACGGATATAAAATAAACGTGATCATACTATACCTATATAAGCCAGCATCTGACAGTTTCGTTGCACTTATATACAGAACACCTGGTGGTACCACAGAATACTTTGATTCATTATGATAGGATAACAATGTTTCATTATGCTGCCACGTAATATTGGGTGGGAAAGGAACACTGTCAATCAAGCAAGACAACCTTGCGACTTCGCCTTCTCGAACAGTAATATTTTCCGGAGTCTCTTTAAATGCATGGGCAAGTTCTGCAACACGTAACACTCGTTACAATAAATCTGACTTGTCGCGTCGAGGCAGAGGACCATGTCCGCACTCGTACGGTTGTGGAGCATCGCGCTTACCTGCTATTTGAATAATGGTGGGAGCTGAACGTATCGATTCTCCTAAACTAGTACGTGTTACGCAACGATATTCATCTTTATTATGGTTTCTAGCGTTAACAATATTATTCCTTTCCTTTTCTTTGAACTTTTGTATTTGTAAATTTTGTTTCTGCACAGAGTACGTCGAATGTGTGTTAACATCATCTCAAAGTGTACATTGTAATCGCGCGACGATAAGTTCGTACAAGTATTACGCGCGCACCTTGTAAAAGTGAAGAGAGCCATTGGAAAGAAGAACACAGCGAGTAAGACCACACGGAGGTGCTGGGCTTCCATTGTGCAACCAGGTCACAGTCTCGTTGGAGCCAGCTGTACAACTGACTGTGATCCCCCTTTTTCCTAGTATCACATGGCCACTAGGTTGAATTTCCAGCGTCAGTCCAGATCCTTTAGTCAAGCCAGCGTCAGAACCGTCCGGTTTCGACACGTTCCTACCGCTGACATTTCCTCCGATACCTTTAACACCTGTCGGACCAGGTAACTTGTACATTTATATCTTCGCGGGATATGAATACAACATTTTTGGGATCTCAATCGACATCGAGTACGCAAGTACGAGAGACAACACTTCTTTATGTTGCGTGGACTGATCAGAGATTGTGCCAGTGACAATATCTTAATCAATTCTTCGAGGAGTCCAACGTATAGCTATTTTCAGTACCTTGGCTGGGCCTATCGTAATACAAGTGTACAGTCTGTCTGTGCCAAAGTGGTAATTCATTTACAACTGACCTCGATACGTCACGCGTCGTTTCATCGCTCGTTTGTCGGATATCGTTCTTAGTTTTGCAACGTTTTCGGAAACGGGCTGCCGAAATGGCAATTCATTTACAACCGACCTGCCACGCGTTATCTTCGCCACTCATTTGTCGGATATCGTCCTCAGTTCTCTAACGTTTGGCGAAACGAGTCGCCGGCAAAACTCACCAAGGAGGACGCGCTTAACTGATTGGGAACGCGAGGCCAGATACCGCGGGCCGAGAAACGCGCTCGCGACGCTTGCCACGGCGAAACGCCTATCGCGGCGAAAACAATATCGGATTACTCGGTGATAACCGTGCGTCTCTCCTTCTCCGTCTCACCCGGGGGAACAAGCTAGCGGCAGGTCGCGCGCCAGCGACGAGCTGGCCCTCCCGGGAACGTCGACGATGCCTGGGCCCATGTGCGCCGTAATAAACCAGTAACATCGTCGCCCGGGAGAGCTCGGGATCCCGGCGGATCGCCCATGCGAGGAACGCTGGCAGGGACCGTAAACACGGGGGGCGGGGGGGAAGCGGAACACGCACCTGCGGCGCAAGCTGGCTTCAGCACTTCCGTGATCAAGACGCTCAGCAAGAGTACTCGCGCCGCCATATATCCACGCTCATCGGCAACCGCGTACCGGTGCGTGCGTGCGTGTGTTGTTGCGTGTACGCGCGCGCGCGTGCGCACGCGCGCGTGTGTGTGTGTGCGTGCGTGTGTATGTGATGTGTTTTACGTATGTCGTTTCACTGGTAGAGGAGCACGGCCGTGGTGCGCCGTCGTCGATTCTTCGTCGCCGTCTTCCTCGACTTCCTCGTCGTCGTCGTCGTCGTCGTCGTCGTCGTCGTTGCCGTCGCCGCCGCCGCCGCCGTCGTCGTCGTGTTGCTGGCGCGCAAAATCCGTCGACGCATGTTTGACATCGTCGGCCTCGATCGGAGCCGGGGAGGGACAGAGACAGAGAGAGGGAGAGAGAAAGATGTCTCGCTGCCGCCGGCTGTTCCGTTCGCCGAGCTGGAGCGCCCTTTCCTCCCTCCGCCCCCGCTCCGCCTCGCCGCGCCGCGCTGCTACGCCGCTATCGCGTGTGTATGCGCGCTCTCACATAGTCGACCGGCGCGGCGCGCGTACCGACCCCGCGGAGGCGTGAAAACGACCGGCGAGACCGCGGATCGCGGACGCGCGACTCGGCACCGTCGCCGGCGAACCCGTGCCCGCACCACCGCCTTCGCCGGCGTGAGAATAGGTCGTAGCCGCGTCCCGTCGTTCCTTTCAGCACGCGACACTCTCGTTCCTGCTTGCCATCTTCCCTCGGGCGTCCTCGGCGTTCACCGCCGCCTGGCAGCGCGCGAAGGAAACACGAGCGGCGCGCGAGGGGAGGACAGGCTGACCGGCGGTCGGTCCTGCAGGCACACTCTTTGCCGACACATTCGAATGTATACAATAGAAATCGCATTGGACTAACATTTTGTAAAATGTATGTTGGAATGTAAAAACGTATGTACAGTTTTGCGAATAAACGTGAATTTTCATAGATCCGTTGCCTGAAAATGGATGGATTGTAACAGATCACTTAAACGCGACGCGAGACGATCGCGTGGCGCGGAAAATAATCGCGACGCGACAGCACGCGGAACATCCGCCTCGCTCGACTGAACCGCGCCGACTAACTCGGCTCGATTAGATTGTTTTTGTTCGAGGTCTTTACGGCGCTACGTTAGTTTTTTTTTCGAACCGGCGCTCGGCGACCGTGTTGTTTACGACGCCTCGGTCTACGGTGCTACGTCATTTCTTGGAATCCGCGCTCGGTTTTCGGCGCTCGGCGAAACACGGTCACGCCGTACGCGAGATTGTTCATGTGGCGGCGACGAACGAGTCTTTCTTAATACGCGTCTGCGACAAGTACGGGGCGAAACGAATAATTAGCGATCAAATGTCATCGCGTGATTGCCGAATCCTTGCGATTCGCCATCGATGCTCGGTTACCAACAGTGATAATTACGGATTAATTACGCACGATAATTGTTTCTTTAAACGATGCTCGTATTCGGACGTCTCGTATCGTCGCATTGAGTCTCTCGTGTAGCTTCGAGTAAAATCTGTTGGCTGTTTCCAGGTTGAAAACGCGAAATGATACACGAAATATGGAATTCACGGAATTTATAAATGAGAGTGCACGTGCGACATTGAAGTTTTAATTATTTTCGGACGATTGTGTCTCGATTAAGTTATTTGAGTTCCGTTTATTGTCGATGTTAAAATGTATAATTTTCCAGATTTTCGTTCAGCAACGAAAATGTATAATCTCGAAAATTTTCTTTTATTAACGGAGTTACACAGTGCAGAACCTCGAGTCGAATTTCATCGCGAGGCGTTCAAGTGAAGAAATCGATTAGTCTTTGTAACATTTACTCATCGATAGTTTAAATTGATACATCGGCGATTTTTGTTGATTAAAATTCGCACCATCGGATTAATTTACAAGGAATGCCGAGTGCAAATAGTAACTCTGCGCAATCGTATATTTCTCGTGCTTCTTTGCCTATCGCGTGTAATCAATACTGAAGTGTTATACAAAGTGCCACGAAGTCTCCATCATCTCACGAGATTTGGCCAATCGTATCACAAAATTTCGTCAGTCATACCACGAAACGTAAGAACACACGCGGTACGAGATCGCTAACGAGAAATTAAATATGAACGATTCCCTCTTTACACTCGGTAGAAAATTCGGTAATACTGAAGGACATTATTATATATTTCCGTTTACATGTGAAATTCAACGAAGCAGGCACGGCGTATCGTTTTTTCCATCGTTTATTCGCCCAAGTTATTTCGATGCTTTTTTGTCACTCGCGCGCGCACCGCTCGTCACTTGTTTACGTCGAGCCGCCGCGCCGCCGGCGGCCGCCGCGCGCCGAGGTCAGAGAACATTCCGTCGCATTACCATTCGTACCGCCGATACAGATGCCACGGGACTGTGCGCGCGACCGCGTTCATCCGCGTAATTGAACGACGCGTCGCGACGCGTCGCGACGCCTCGGCTGCCCGATCGAGCTCTTCGATTTCGCGCGTGCCGCGCGACTTCCGTCTTCGTCTCTCGGAGCGCGCACTTCACTCGATAAATACGGGAAGTGGACCGCCGAATCGCCGGTCTACCGTTCGTGCTTGCTGCTTCGACGGAGAAACCGAATGCGGAGGAGAACCGCGAGTGCCGAATTGTCGTCAACGCGCAAGCTTATGTGCTTCTTTGTGCGAGTGACATCGAAGTGAAAAGTGATACACAATCCAAGTGAAAAGTGATACGCGATCGTCGCGCGTCGTCGACGCGACTCGCGTAGTGCCGCGCAGTGTAGCCGGGGGAGGGGGGGCAGCCGGTACCGGCGCCATGTTGGTCCAGGCTCCGAGGATACGCAGTGGATCGTTCGCCCGCGTCGACGGGATCGTCGCAACGCATTTCACGAAGGCACGCATGACGCCGGTGAGCTCGACACCGATCAAGTTTGGCAATCGCGGCGCATATTCGATACTCGTGCGTCGATGATCCACCGAGACGCGTATTTCGCGAGGAGCCGGGAATCTTCTTCCCCGTTGCCGTCGCGCCGCCGTAACCTCGCGCCACGCCAATGTACCGAGCTCCCGATTCCAATTCGTATCCAAATCCTCTTTGTGCGCGCGGAATTTCGCGAGTGACGCGCGCGGCGAGGAAAATGTTGGTGCGAAATCGCCCCGCTATCGGCCGCATTCGGTCGCTTTTCTCGGGAAACGCGCGAGGTTTACCCCTTCTCGCCGAAACGTTCCCGCCGATTTGCGCGAGCGCCATCGAGCGTATTCCCGCGCGCGATCGCGTCGCCCGCTTCTCGTTTGCGATCGAGCCCGCGTCGAATAACGTCGGGACAATTGGCTCTTTCGCGAGTGTTGCGCCGGTGCGAAACGGAGGAATCTGAGAGGAACCGGCGGCCTCGGAGGCAACGGGCGACGGCGAAGTAACCCGCTGGCGAGTGCAATTATTTTTTACATTATTCTCGCGTTAACTCCATTTCGCAGATTGTTTTATTTCCCTTTTCGTTTACCCGATTCGCCCGTTCGAACGATACACACGGGCACCGGCCGAAACATTAATTTGTACGTACGGAATAAAAAAGGAAATTTTTGTCTGTGACGTACGAAAACGTTCGCGGAAGACTCCCCACGCAGCACGGGGAACTCCCGGGGAGCTCCCGGGGAGCTCTTAAAATTGGTCATAAGCTTCACTTGAACTTCAAACGAAGCTCGCAGGGAGTTTAAATGAGTTTAACCTATCAATTAATTCGTGTTATCATATCGTCGTCCATTTAAACGAACCGCAGCCGGTTCGTCGTGTCGTGTCGCGTTCGGGAGTGCCGTTTAAAGTAATCCCAAAGACATTTCAAAGCCCATTTGAAAACTAAGTGTTTGTAGATACAGTGTTTTTTAATTTACTCGTTGACTTTAACTGAAGGCGGACGTGACGGAATTAAATGTTTCACATGGGTTTTAGAAACGGGAGTTTATAATATCGCGCGAAAAAAACGTACTTTGCTTACGCGTTCGCGAGTGTTGGAAGAGGCTCATGGGAGGAGAGGACAACCTGAGTGGAGGAGGAGGCCCGGGAAGGGCATCAGGCGTCAGCGGAGCAACCTTGCGGTAAATTATATTTTCTTTTGTATAAAATTAATCTCTTTTCCAGTTTATTATTTCGAGTTGTTTTATATCATAATTCGATAGAATTTCTAACAATAAAAAATAATATTTAGAAAACAAGAAGCAATTTTAAATTCAATAAAAGTTTATTCTCGTGAAAATCTTTCGGGGAAAATCTTACACGATATAATCCTTTACATTTCTAACCGAATAAAAAGTTCGATACGCGTAAGATTTATATTATAGTTTGCAATATTGGTTTCCTTGAACACTATTTTAATGTAAATGTTATGTTTGTATTACAGATTCAACGTAGCAACGTAGCAGATACAACTCCGCTGTTGCGCATCGGGTCGGTAAGTGCCAATTTTTTTTTACTGAGGTAACGGATCCATATTACGTAGATCGTAGAGATGTAGATCGTAGAGATGTAGATCGTAGAGACGTAGATCGTAGATTTGTTCATTTCTTAGATCCGTTACCTTAAGATGGACAGGTTACAAAAACATTATACTTTATGTAGTATATTTAATCTATCGAAGAATAGTGGAATTCATTCTTTCCTTTAATAAGACCTCTGATGTTCAACGGATCATTTAATTTCCTTTCACATTCTCTTGATTTCATGGGGCACATTTTCCATCTTGAGAATCGTTGAACACGTTGCAAAAATTACGCGAAGTATTATTGATGAAAATATATGGCGAATTATTCGATCTAATTTTTTGTAACCCATCCATCTATTTTTGACATTTTGTACATTTTACTTGATACACTTTCAAGATGCGTATTGCATGAACGACACAGTCACACGCATCTTCGCGGTCGGTTTTCGCGATCGGTTTTGCATCGAGAAAATTTTCTTATTAATTTTTTAATTTTATCCACATTATTATTGATTCCAAGTTTTCACGAGATATTATTAAAATCGGTATACATATAACGCAAGAAATTTTTTTAAATATTTAACTTACGATTTCGAGTTGAAAGAACAATCAAAATGGATTCATATCTTTAATTATGTAAATAACGGAATAGTGAAAATATATTCGATCAATTTTATGCAGTCAGTTTTTACAAAGAAAATTCTTTTTTAATTAACTTTTTCTATCGCATATTTTTCGATACGATCGACGCTCGCTTATTATTCGAATCGAGCAAATAATGACAAATCGACAATGGAAAGTTTTTCTCTTTCCTATTGGTGTCTGGTCGAAATGTGACCAGATTATATGGCCAGAAATGACAAAAGGTAGGTCCAATCTGGCCCAACGAAAAAAGAATTCACAAAGTGGTCCTTATTGACCACAAAGGTGAATTATGATAATATGTAATTTTTTAAAAAGTCGGGTGGGTTCTTTTTCTCCATTTTCTCGTATATATGCGAGATTTGAATAATTTAAATTAAATCTTAATCGCGCGCGAGTTAATACCCCAAATCTATTTCTAATAAAATCGCGTCGCGGTTTTAATTAAAAATTTGTAGACTCGTTAGGTTTCAACACGGGATGGGTAACAAAACGGACAGATAGGACTATAAACTGAAATACGCCCGGGAAAAAATTTTCACATATGATCATATATAATCATATATGCTCATATACGAAAAATGTCCATATATGAGATACCATATGTATCATATATGAACGTACATGATAATGTGTTTGTCATATATGACAGTATATATGACAAATACATTATCATATACGATCGTATATGATAATGTGTTTGTCATATATGACAGTATATATGACAAACATGTGCATCATATATGATCGTATATGATAATGTATTTGTCATATATACTGTCATATATGACAAACACATTATCATATACGATCATATATGATACATATGGTATCTTATATATGGACATTTTTCGTATATGAGCATATATGATTATATATGATCATATGTGAAAATTTTTTCCCGGGCGGGTAGGTAGGAATTCGGGTAGGCAGGGTCGGGGGATATAATTTGATAGTTTCGTTATAGACAAAATAAATTTAAATATAAAATATAAATATTTTATATACTTGTAAAGTACATTGTAAGAAAAATAAAATAAATAATAAAAATGTTAAAAATCGTATTGTAAAAAAAAGCGGACCGCCGTTGAATCGGCGGGGGCGGTGGAGGGCCTCTTTAGATTGACCTGTTTGTATCGAATGAAATTTTAAATTGGATTCAAATAATCTTTTAATTGATAAAACTTTGTTTGCATATTTACAATACGATTTTTTTTATTTGCCCATTGATAAACAATGTTATATGTATAATAGGCATAGCTACATGTTTCACATTGTAATTTCTTGTTATTAAATCGCATATCAAATGTTCACATAATGCACTCTCTTTTTCTTTTATAATGTTGTGAAAGAATTAAGTAATGATATGAAGGAAACGATTATTCCAAAAAAGAGGATCGCCGATAGAAATTGGCGGGGTAAATTGGTAAAAGGCCTCTTTAGATTGATCTGTTTATATCGAATAAAATTTTAAATTGGATTTATTATGTATAATATCTGTTTTTAAATATTCAATGTGTATATAGCTGTTCATAGTCTCTCTCTCTCTCTCTCTCTCTCTCTCTCTCTCTCTCCCCCCCCCTCCCCCTCCCCCTCCATATTAGTCCGTGATTAATAATTAATTTTTAACAACGCACCTTGTAAAGGAATTTATATCCAAATTGGAAAAGTCTCAGCCCGCAAAACCTGAGTGGTGCTTGTGTTACTTGGAAATAAAAATTGTAAACTCTGTATTAAGATAATCGATCATTAAGGCTAGTTTCCTTTTAAGAGACACAAATCGACACAAGTTAACATACTCGAGCACAGTTTGACACTGTGAAATGGCAAGGATTTAATTAAGTACAAAATTTTAAGAAAAGGTTTTGTCGAAAAAGGTTTCATCGAAATACTCAGAGCGGATGCGTTCTTCGGTCTAAACACACTCTGACTCCTCCCGAGGAGAGTCGAAAACTGTCGATTGAGCTTGAATTATAAATTCTAAATGAAAAGCGACATGTGTCGATTTGTATCCAAAATATCGACTGTGTTTTCTAAAAGGAAGCAGCCATAATATCAATTTCAGTTTCCGTGAAATCAGAGTTTAATTCAGACAGTAACGTCTTTTAATTTAATGTTGAAGCTTACATTTTCACGTATCTCAACATCACAAAAGAAATACGATATGTTACTTTCGCTTGTTGCATTTGCCTAACATTAAAATCAAATTGATATTATACTTTATATTGTGAATACTTTGTGAATACTAATACTTTCAATATTGTGAAATTTAGTATATATTTCATATACAGGGTGTCAGATTCGATATGGACAATCCCAAAGATTATAGTAGATTGGGTTAAACTGAGAAGAAAAGTTATATAAAATTTTACAAAATT
>NW_011967222.1:1429741-1450813 GCF_000949405.1 Vollenhovia emeryi
GGCAGCATGCAAAATGGTGTGTTTGTTGACATCTCTGAAAAATCGATAGCGAGAGGTGGAGTCACGCATCGATCGATGAGAGACGGTGGCGAGCGGGGAGCGGGGAGCGGTGAGCGGGCGAACGCGTTCGCTATCGTTTTTTGAGAAATGTCAACAAACACACCATTTTGCATGCTGCCGAGTCCGGCCTTCCGCTCCTCCGTGCACTTATTGGCTCAGACGTTTTTCTGAATTCGGCCGATAATAATTACGATTTTGTAAAATTTTATATAACTTTTCTTCTCAGTTTAACCCAATCTACTATAATCTTTGGGATTGTCCATATCGAATCTGACACCCTGTATATTATCGGATAGCATTTTAATTGAAATCTAAAGCCAACGGTTCATGATACTTTTTTGCTTGCTGGTTTGCTTGCGTGTACTTTCCTAGCTGGTGAGAGCCAATCAGGATGCAATTTTAATTCATCTATCACGTGGGGAATCTTGATTGGCTCTCACTAGCCAGCAATGGTGCACGCAAGCAAACCAGCCTTGCGAAAGAGATCAGTCGATTTGTGTTTATTGGGTACCGTGTCTCTTGATATTATCAACCAATCTCTTTTCAATCTTAATTATTTACGTAAATATTTCATTGTAAATTTATATCTATATAATAATATAAAGAATTTAAACATAATTTCTTAAAGGTACTCTTATCAATATTCTTTATTATAAAGTTGATCTAAGTACATATTAAAATATATTAGTATTTATTTGTAATGAAACTATATACGCATAAACACAATATTAATATATCATGACCTTAATCTAATACATTTATAATTAACATCGATTCACAAACATTGTATTACGCTTGATACATTATGTTTGTTGAAGAACCTGGAAGTGACGTAGCAGGCTGTCTATTTGAGATTCGCGTAGTTCTTTTTTTCTTTTATAAGCGTCCGGACCTAGGGGAATTATAAAATTCATCCATTTGTCTTCTACGTAGTCATATATCTGAAATGAAATTGTTGGATTAATTAAATGCATGTACATATATCCATTATTAATAACAAATAACTCGTCAAGTTATAATAATGTCACACAACATTGTCCTTTATAATGTCATATTATCAGCACAATTAGGACATGTGTGTAACGTATAGCATACGATATATCCATAAGTGAATAAACTTAATAATTATTGTTTACTAGTATGTATTATAATTCGGTTTCTATAATTTACCTTTTGTAATGCCTCCTTGGTGTACACGTGATTAAAGAGATGTATTATTGCTGGAATTGATTTCATTAATCTGTAAAAAAACCAAAAGATTTATGATTAATATAAGTATAAGAAGTTTTAATGAATATAAATAGTACACCTTTAGAAAAGATATTTGTACCTGGGTTTTACATTTACAAAATGTTCTAATATATAACTAAGTATCTCATTATTTTTCGCATGTTTCTCAACGATTGTATGAAAAACGAAAAGTCGGCCATATTCTCCTAATTTTTCATCATAATCTTCGTTTATTATTAACTGTAAATATTTCTTTATAACAGCGGTATCTGCAGGGCAAGCCAGAGACTTTAAAAGTACATAATCAATGTGTTCTTCCTTTAATAAACATTTATCAAATAATTCTTCCCAAGTAGTATATTCTGCTAACATTTGAACATATCTTAAACCATTACAGTATGTCCAGTCCTTCCACCAAGTCATAATAGGTCTGTGGTGTTACAAAGAATTTATTAGTTGTAAATATAAATTAGTTACGAAAATTGTATTTGCATTCTTGTCTCTTGATAAAAAAATTCATTAAACGTTGCATAAATATGAGCCACAAGTATGAAAGCTACTTCTATTATTAAAAGTTGAAAAATAAGAAGAATATTTTTACCTTTTATCCATCATATGTGAAATTAATTTAAAGTAAGCATTTCTGCATTCAAAAGAACCGAAGGCACATGCCCATCGTGCAGCCTCCTGCTGTAAACTACTATTAATACTCAGCGTATCACTTCCGTATTCATATGCCATTTCCTGATGAAGTGGATCCAGTATTCTTATCATTTTTCGCTACAAATGTATTAACGCAATTGTTAAGGAAAATACAAAGGTTACACAGTTTCTTTATTATATTATATTAATAAAGAAATAAAGCATTGTGTAAACGTATTGTTGCGTATTAAAAGAATACAACAGTCCCGAGTCTATGCAAAACATTTCTATAGTTTTTAAATTAATTTTAATTAATTAATTTTTATATATACCATCTAATCTAATTTATTATTAAGGCTGCTTATACAAAAATATAATTTTTTTCTAAAATTTTCCTTCAAATTTTGTGTAGAATATATGAAAAATATTAAATCACACATTTAACAAATATTTCAAAGAAATAAATGTAAGTTTTACTCTTGTTTCAAAGTTTTACATTATTCTAAAGTTTGACATGATAACACATGTATACAAAATCAACTCATAATAAATACTCAATCAAATCATGAGTAAAGTAGCAGTAATGTTTGATGTCAAAATCTAACAGACACATATAAGATCTTAATCTTTAAACTTTTAAGCTAAATAAATGTTTACTTTTCACGGTTTATTTTTTTAAAAATACTAAAAAAATAATTCATGTACAACTTATTATTATCTACCTTGATATAAGAACTCTCTTTAAAGGGAAAGAAAGAGGACATATATTCAAAAGCTTTGAACATAGGATACCATGCTGTATAATTTCTCTCTAACAATAGGCGTCTCGTGAGTCTCGTAAATGTATCCACTTTGATTTCGCCTTTCATCAAAAAGTAAAATGCGTCATCCATAATTTGAGCACGGTTAATAACATGTATTCCACCATATTCTTCAAAGGTTAGATATGCGATATTTTTCAGAGGCCCATCTTTGTAATTGACGCGATAATACCCTGTTATATAAACAAACAATTATTGTATATTTTCGATTTTGAATCGATTTTTGCATCAATTTTTTGAAAAATATTTTTTTAATATCTGTACCTTCGCTATCCTTTACAATTAATACATTAGAATTGCACAGAAATAAACTATAAATAAATTTACATACTATAAATAAAGCTACAGATATACAGGGTGTAACAAAAAGATCGAGACCCTAAATTAATTAGGAAACGTGATGTTTTACAAAAAAAACGTTTCAGACAAAAGTTGTAGGCTTTCCAAGGATCTATTTACTAACCCAAGATGTACTGCGTGGAGGTTGCCCGTTCAATTAAAATTTATATAATAATAGAATTGAAGTTAGTTTATTTAGAAAAAATCACGGTCGAATTTACATCTCTTTTGTATTGTATGCATGTGTAACTACAAAAGAAGTGTAAAATTGACCGGGCAACCTCCAGTACATCTTGGGTAATGCTAGTGCCGGCGGTACTGTAAATTTCAAGTCTCATAACTCGAGGTGTACCTAACAAAAAATACTTTATTATAGTGTTTAGAAAGCTCTCGAGATCAGTCACAAGAATGTGCAATAAAATAAGGGGGGTTTCCATTTCAGGTTTTTATGTTGACCTTGACTGGTCTTTTCAAGATCATCCTAAGGTCAAATTCGTAGCGTCAGTAAGTAGATCCTTTGAAGCCCTGCAACGTTTCTATGTATTCTACATTTTAAATTTTAGTTTCTAATTAAATTACCGGCAATAAATTTTGTATTAATTTAATTTAAATACATGTGGTAAAATAATTGGAAACTTTTCATATAATCGTTATCTATTTAGTAAAAGAAAATTTGGTACTTACCTGTTTGTTGTAAATTGAATATAATCGATTTAATTTTCTCTCTAGAATATGTTCGCTTAGTACCCGTCGTAAGAATCTTCATTGTCGCACTTGACTTCGATAAGTTAAAAGCATCAGGAGTAGTTTCCGTGGTGAAGGTGTAAGGTATCAGCCATGCCTTCTTAGGTGTATTTGTATCGTTTACTACTGCTGTTATGACAGTTTCATTTTGCGTAACAGTTATCACAGGATAGCGCTCTTGCACTAGGTAACGCTCCATTAGATATCTTATTTGTCCGACATCTAGATCATAGTATGAGAATATGTCATGAGCTCTTCGTATAACGGACCAGAATGTTTCTATATTTGACGTGTTAAACACATTGTGTGGCCTGATTCTGTAAAATGTTGACAATAGTAATATAAATAAATTCAATAAATACATTTCAATAATTCATTTCAATAAATTGCATTAGGTAATTTAAAATTATTACACAGACTTTGACATGAATATAAAAATTTGTATTTTAATGATAAATTATATTTATTTATATACACACTGGGTAGCACAGAACCTATGCAACCAAATCTGAGGAACAATAAATTCTCGCAGAGAGGATTATTTTCTGTGAAGTAGCCCATGTTCTCTGACTCGTCGTTTAGGAACTTCGTGCAGACGGGTCTTATTGTTAGATGACATTTATTACAGTTATGAGATGTTCTTATTAATTTTTTGTTTCAAGTACTTGCAGGCAGTTTACAAAAGAAGTTTTGTGAGACTGCACGAGAGAGTCCTCCTCATCATTTTAGTTTCAATGAAAATGGTGAGGAAGAATCTCTTCAATATTACCACAAAAGTGTCTTCCCCTGAACCTAATTACATTCGTGACACCGTCGTAAAGCTGGAAACACACGAAAAAACTTAAGCAGTAAGATTTTAGAATTTCAATCAATCGGCATTTTTAGTAATTTTACTTAAGTTTCAAAATGGCTGCTTACGTTCTTGAATGGTCGTTTCCCTTAAGTCTCAAGTTTTACTGCTCAAGTTTTTATCGTGTGTTCGAGCTTTAATATTTGATTGTCGGACTATCAAACATTTAAGAGGCACATGAGTCAGTACACTTTGAATCTGTTTGTATTTGTGTTTATAATGTTCAATCAAGCGAACACCATGATCCGTTGTGTTTGCCATCCCAGTTAACACTAGAGAAGAACTGATTTGTGCTGCTCTTGATCAAATTCGACACAGATCTCAAATGTTCAATCATCAATGTCCAACAATCAGTGCTATGACGGTGTCACGAATGCAATCAGGGCTCAAGGTAAACACTTTGATTTGAACATCTTTTGTAAACTATTTGCAAGTACACGTGAAACAATAATGAATAGTAGCATTTCAGAATTGTAAAAAGTGTCACCTGAAACTTGTCTGCGCGATAGTGTAGTTCTTAAACGCCGCGTTTCAGAGATCATAGGTCCATAGAAAATTGCTACATAGAAAATGATTCTCTCTGCGAGATTAATAGTTTCTCAGAACCTGCAAAGGTTCTGAATCATCTTGTATATGTATATGGTAATATACATACAAATAGTTATTCATACATTTTTTTACGACCCATGCACACTGCACACGTAAGCGTACGCGTGTGGGTGTGTATCCTACGTTAAAATTCTATTTCATTAAAAAATTTTTATTTTTGAACCTTTATCTTTTCTTTCCCTTCTCTTGCTATCTTTTTCTTTAGGTTTGTATCATTTTTAATAAATTTTTAATAAATTTTAGATAATTAATATATGTATGCTTTGCATAAATGCAGAAAAAAGCGTCTTGATTCGGAGAAAAAAACTTTACACAAAATTTGAAAGATTATTAAATAAAGAAAAATAATAAAAGATGAAATAAAATAAATATTTTATAAAATTTCTAATTGTTAAATTCATTATACTTTATGGTATTTTAGAAATTAGATGGTATTATAATGTGTACTTACTCAAAGGTTGAATAAAAAAACGTAGCTTCTCGAAACCCCCTAGGCGTCATTATTTGTTGTAACATACGCAATATGGCAGGTCCTACGAAAATTCATAAAGTGAGATTATAATATGTTTGTAGCAAGTATTTATTGTAATTCATATACATATTTATGAAAGTAATTAATCTTGGAAAAAGATAATATATTTAATTTCTCGAATTATTTTTCCTTTTTTACTTTGTTATAAAATTTATTTAATTAATTTATAAATAAAGATAAATATTTGTAATTAATTTTCTTGTGACATTTAACTTGGATAATTTTATTTAATTATACTTATAATTAGTAACTTACCTTTGACATACCGGCTATAATAGAAAGAATTAGAGTCGAAAGGACTGCTTATGTTCTCTACTAGAGGTCTTAGAATGGATTGATCATCGAGACGTAGAGATTCTTGAACAACTTCAACGACAAACAAATCCTTTATATAGTATTCTGGGTGATTCTAAACATGAAAATTGCTAATGTAATTTGTGAATATTTAATCGTGACAGTCACATTACCAGCACGTATCATTTACTACGGCATTGAATTATTATTGTTAATAATTTCATTGTTTCTTATGTTTGTATGTATAATCAAATTTCTGTAAAACGTGTGTAATATAGTTAATTCAGATTAGTTAATATACATACATGAACTACTTGAAAAGAGTGTCTGCAGGTCTTTACTCTATCAATTTAAATGTATATGTTATTAAATATATTATTTGGCAAAATAACGTTAAATGAAAGAAACCTTATCGATAGCGTCCAATACGAGCAACGTTGAAAAAGCATGATTCAACCATTGGTAAGACCACGGATTTTCACCGATATGGTTAATAAAGCATTGATATGCTACTGTATGTCCTAAGTAACGGGCATATGTTGGTCTACGTATGAACTGTTCTGGATCAACTTTACTGAATATAAAAGATTGTTCACTGAAAAATATTGCGTAATAATGTGATTATGTTACATTTTTGTTATTCGTTCTGTTTAATTGTTTTAAATTTTAGTTACATTTAAATTATAGTTACAGTTTATTACGTATGATTCGACTAAATGATAGTTTTACATATCGACTTTCGTAAGGCGAAAATAAGAAAATAAACACGAACTTTGTACGTTCCTATAATTTAATCTGAGATATTAACATAAAATGTGAGAAATATTATTTTTAATATAATTTTTTATTTGTGTTTAAAAGAGTTAGAAAAAAATGTCAATTGGCTAAAAAAATACGCCATATTAGTCATAAAATAAAAATCTCAAGTAAATCATGTAATTTCTTTTAATTGTAATTCATTTCTAAATGGCATATAAATGGGTAGTCTTACATTATTATCACCAATAATTTCTAAATACATTATTTATAAAGGGAGAAAGTTGCATTTTCGTAAAATAATAAGTTAATGTGTCAAACATATTACAATTTATTATATTAAGTTTTAAATGTACAACATTAGTTTTTTATACGCTAAATTAAAAATCTTATAATATTTCTATTTCAATCGTACAATAAAAAATAAATTACATGTTTTTATGCGTGGTCTACAATACGTGGAGTAAGCGTGGAGTAAGGAGTAAGGGAGAGCCCTAACTTCTAGCTTTTGGTGTAAGGAAGCTGAAATACGGGCATGATTGTTAAAATAATTGTAACACTGATTGATGGCATTTTGATTCACCGAGAGTAAGCCTAAGAGCTGAAGTAGGAGTGAGAAATAAAATGGATTTATTTCCTTACTCCTACTCCTTACTCCAGCTTACTCCATGTATTGTAGACCAGCCTTTAGCATTCACATATGTATACTCGAAACAAAATAATAAAATTTTCGGTCTTTCTTTTGCAAATGCCTTATCACTATATGAGATATAGTATAAAAACTACATTTTTGTCGTCATATAAACATTTGGAAATGTGATATATGCACGGCGTACATATAGCAAAACGTATGTGAGATAATAATTAAATATGAGAAAATATGTATTTCTAAATCTTTAATTTTAACTTGAAACACTTTAAATATATAAATATTTCAACGTATAACAAGGGGGAAGGCTTTAATTAGTCAAATGCAGTTATTTATGTGTAAGTTGGCGTTATGTTATTGTTATGCTTAATTAACAATTAAATGAAAATTAAATTAATATTTCTCTTTCCTTGTTACTCGTTGAATTTAATATCGAGAGTCTTTGGTTAATTGATCCTTTATCTAATTTAAATATTTCTTTCTATAGTTATTATTACCTGTGCACAATGATCCCTAAATTTGTAGCGTAATTACGTGGGAAATGAGGGATTATGACATGATATGGGTCCTTCTCACAGCTCAAATCTCGAGTTTCAAAATATTCGTAGAACTTTAATAAAACACCTTGTGCATAGGCTACGTGGTACCTGTCTGTCAAGTCGTTTCTGTATGCAAAGTAAATATTATCAACCGGACCAGACGAGAATTTAGTCCTCGGAAGCAGTATTATTGAGATTTGATACGTAGGGATTGGAGGAGTTCTTCGTAAAGATATCCTTTTAATGTCCTTAGTTGGATCATCGTGACTGTCCCTCGCCGTATTTGCATAAAGGGTATAATTTATATGATGGTCTATAGCAAAATCGAAAGTGGCCACAAATGTCGGTTCGTCCCAACAAGGAAACAATTCTCGAGCTTTCATTGGCCACACATCTATCGCGGTTATCCACCTGTCATATATTAACAGTGTATTTTAGATAACTATAAATATTCAATTTTTATAAATATCAAAAGTTAAGTCATGGAATACGCAGATCAGTCTTTGTGAACGCTATTTCATAAACAATTCCAGCTTTGTTTTATTACCGTACATTATTATTCTACATTATTTTTCTACACACGTAGTTTTCGTAAATATAATAACTAGTGATATTTGTAGTGCAGCATATATTATTCAAATGCAGTATACACTTAATTAATTTAAAAATTTTTATTTAACTTTAATTAAAACAGCAAAAAAAAATGTTTGAAAGGCATGGAGTTAGCAAGACTAAAATAAGACAGATATAAGAGATATGCAAAGATAGGAGAAACAAATTATTTTATATTTTATATCAGATATATTAACGTTATTGCGTAATTATCTTTAAAAGTAAAAAAAATTCTAATTTTCACTGAAACGCCCTAAATTTCACTGAAACCATAATATTTTATTGATATTTTATTATGCACAAAATCTATGATTCGTATCTCTTGACGATAGTAGCGTCATAAATTGTTTTCAGAGACTAGTAACATAAAGATAAATAGGCTCCAAAGAAAAAATATAAATAAGAATAATGAGACAATGGAATCCGTCATCAGATAGTGGGTGAGAAAAATTCTACATATATTGTATTATATCTGTAATTATTATATCTGTATTAATCTGTAATATAATATCTGTATCAGAAATAAGTAGCAAAGGTGTACATAAAATGTTGAACAGGACTTGTTACCGATGACGGTCACACATTTGTTGACCAAAACGTTTACCATTTTGCGTACACCTATGCTATTTATTAGTTAATATAGATACAATATGGCATATCATTTTTCTCATCCACTATCTGGTGACTACTCTCATTGCCTTATTACTAGTAATTAAAAGTATTTCCAACGCATATGCTTGTAGCATCTTTACTCACTGTTTATCCTTCTCTCCGGTTATGTATGTTGTTTTGAAAAAGGCGCTACTATTTTTTGGATAGTCAAATACCACATGCAGGGTATAATTACCAAGTAAATCCCGCCCAAAAGATACGCGATATATGTCAGTGGCAGGCATGGGCCACTCTGATACCGACGAAATTGTTTCCCACTCCTTGTTTTTTAAATATATTCTCTGTATAAGCAGGTTCTTTGCGTGGAAAGCAATTTCTCGCACTAGAGATAAGATCGTCAGGTGGACTTCGCAGGTGCTGAGAGAAGTATTCGTCTCGCTTTCATGTAGTTTCAAATAGATTTTATAATGCGTTGGTATTACATTTTCCGGTAAACTTGTACTATGTGCGGTTGTTTCGTCAGGTGAAGCTGCCGTACTAAGAAATAGTAGGCTGCTATGTAATAATAATATTACATAGGATTTCATGTTAATTTTCGTTGAAGGTACCTGTAGAAAACATTTTTTTGCCGAATGGAAGATATTTAGTTAACGCAAAGCATTTTATCTGTTATATATGTATATAAATTTAGTATGTAATGTGTTCGTGTGTGTGTGGAGGGGGGGGAAGGAATACAAAAAGTATATTATTAATTTTCATTAGGAGACATTTGTTGTTAATTTATTATCTCACAGAGACACACATTTTGTTAATATTATTATGCTAATAGTTTAACAATATTTTATTACACTATTGCATATTTAATAGATTTCCAATCTGAGCCGAAAGATTCAATTATTCCGGCTCAGATAGCAAAAATGAAATATAAAATTCCAATATCTTTCTGGTTTATTGTGTATAATCATTTATTCATATATTAAATTTTTAATGTTGTCTGATTAAAGAAATAAATTATAAATTTATGCAACAAATGATACATTTTCTAACATTATTGTTCATATTTAATAGATTTGTCGAGAAAAGATTTTAAATCCAAATAATTCTGTGCAATTTGATTTCCAGAAGATAAGAATAACGTAACAGAACAGCGAAATGTTTATTAACTCGCTACCTTTGAGATTTGTCCGACATTTGTTCTAGCTAGTCATGCGACCCAACAACAAACGAACACAGTTTTAAACGAACTTTATTTAAATTTGCTATCGTTTTACATACGTGAATCTAATTGATATGAGAATATCGATCTCAACACGAGTCGAATACCAATGTATGATTGCATGTACGTACATATCAGGGCATCACTGATGCCTTCGTATATGAATTTAGACATATATAGGATACATATACATTTTTCATGTATGTAATATGCAAAAGGTATAAATATGAGCACAAATTCAGATGCAAAGGCGTCAGTAATACCTAGTGTACGTACGATTCATATTTTCCATACTATGCGTAACGTGAATTGTATATTTTTTCACAAATTTTATATGAACTTCTTTAATAATAGAAATTAGCTTTTATTCATTGTTCATGTACTCATCGTATATTCAACGTATTATAAAAGACTTTCGGAGCTTAAAAAATGTAAAATAAAATCAAAAAGTGTTATAAAGGGTTTCTAACATTTTTTCAGTATCAGTATCAATACGTTAAATGTAATTTCGAACAGTCAGCAACTTCTCGTGAAACTGAAATCTTCGAGTTCGAGATTTTAAGTGATACATGTATAAATTTCAACTCATTTTTATAACGTAGACAACGTAATAACAGTAATAGAAATATTAGCAACAATAGCAATATACTATATCTTAATGTATTTATTAAAAGAAAGGAATTACTGAACTAACTCTTTCTCTCTCTCTCTCTCTCTCTCTCTCTCTCTCTCTAATTTTGAAAATATAATCTTTTCTACGTTAACACAGAAAACAGAAATATATATTTCGAATTTCTTCTTTCGGATGGTTCAAACTATTCTACGCTGAGCTTTTGTTGCATCTTTAAGTAAAAATATAACTTACCGTCTGACGACGAAATCTATATATTGAAGTTGTGTAAGTAGAATACAGGTTTTTGTAACAATTAGCTATAGTTGATGCATTACCGCGACGTAGCTCTAGAAGATACGACAGTGAAAAGGAAATGATCCGATCGTTCTAAGCTATCTTCGAGAACTGAGGCTATAACATCATAATAAGTACGTCTCTTAGTGTCACTGACAAGTCAACATAGTTACAATACCTGTAAATAAGATACCTAACCAGACAGCCGGAGGTGAAAGACGACGTGACTTTAGAATTTTTGTCTCATAACAAATATAATGATCGTTGAATATTTATGAAACGGGAAAATATGTGAAATGTTAAAACAACCTGTATGCATGTTTAAAAAGATATATGTATTTTAATTTCACATGTTTATATTTAAAAAAACTTACATACTCGAATTTAATGATCCCCAACACAATAATTGAACTTATATTAAGGTTTTACAATAAAGTAGTTAATCAACCAACGTTATAACAATTACAGTGTGAAAATATTGTACCATATTCCTGCTATGAACACATATTTGAAAATCTAAAAGTCTTAATAGTAAGTTATTTTTCAATACCGAATCTAAAATCAGGCTATTCTTCGTCATTCGATCAAGTCCCTATAAAAATTAAAATCTACAAACAAATTTATTGACTCACAAATATAACATAGGTTCCAAAAAATAAAAGTAAAACGGAATAACAAATGTTTAGAATATCATTAAAATATTTTGTTAATATTCATAATATTTTGTTATACAATCAGCAACAATTGATATATATGAGGCACTTATTTGAAAAACAGTCCAGATTATATGCATTTTAATCAGATGTATAAATTAGCGCTAATACATAAATGACTGCTTTTTTTAATTTAAACTGATATTATTACTTTTTTCACCCCCTCAAAGTGTATGGATATCAAGACAATAAGAACGTTTAAAAAACTTGGTAGATGCGCGTTTTCAAAAATCAATTCTATCGAATTCAAATCTGTCGGATCTGCTTTCTTTGGATTTTCTGTAGTCTTGCAGAATGTTTTACAGTATATGAAACGAAACTTTAAACTAATTGTATTTTCTAATTGTATTAGAATACACAAATGTATCGATGAATGTTGCTCAACTTTTGAACATGTAAGAGATTAAGCGGATAAATATATGTTTAACAATTAGAAGATCAAACTAAAATTCTATTTATATGGAATTACACGCGTATTAAATTCATTTTTGTATTCATTTATGGTTTATCACATAGTTTATGTCTCGTTAGGAGACTTTCTCGTGCCTCTTTGAATACAAACGTATCTTGGAATAAACTTTTATGCATTTCTCACAAGATTTAAATAAATATTGCAAAACCGTATGGAGGAGATCGGTAGTCCCGGTTGCACGTCTCTTTCTTTGCAGCGTATACTTATTCTATCATAAGTCTACATTTGATCATAATTACATGTTTTAGTTAATGTTCTATTGTATTGTATAACATTTTAAACAATTATATACATTCTCATAAATATAAATTATTGTACACTAGACAATTAAACTTACATATCCAGTAATATTGGTATTTTGAGCAGTTCACCTATTAAGCAAAATGTGGCAAAAGTGGTTCTATTCTTACTGGACAATTTCTAAGTAATAAAAGATACTTTTATTTTTCTCCGCATTGTGTAAATTTCAATGATATTCGCATTCTAAAACTTAAAGAAGCAGATAATTCTCATCAATTATATGACAAACCAAAGTTAACTTTTGCTAATCTTGTTGGTTGAAAAAGAAAAGAAAAACCAACTTGTTACTTCTTTGGCAAATATTCCTTTTAGCCGCTTTTAGTAAAACTTTAAATTGGGCTATCGATAAAATTAATATTGGCATATCTTACTATTTACTTTTACGAGTTTACTGCGATAAGAATTATTTCAGTTTATCAAAAATATGTATTCCATTGTATTCAATCGGCCATGACAAAGACCGAAGAATATCCTATTGTAGCGTTAATTCTGTACGTCTGTCATTATATATATATGTATTTTTTCAATTTTTAGTTTGTTTTTGCCATGCTAACGTAAATTCTCATTAAAACTCCTTTGATGCAAGCAATTTTTCTGGCGTGTCGCGATACAATAATTATCATTAGATACAGCAAGTACATTTAAGTAATAGATATATCGTTAAGATAGAGCGATTTGGCATTATGCATTATTTTTATTTTGAAAACCGACAACAATATAATTGTATCATGACGCATAATGAAAGATGCATGCATAAAAGAGATATAACAGAAATGATTATCGATGCTAATGCATTGCACTAATTACTAGATTACTTTATTTACATGATCGGCTAACGATTTATAAAATCAGGTAATATGTGATGTTTTCCTCACATACAGGCCAAGTAAACGTAATGCCTAGGCACTTTTGTTACTAAGTGCAATTTCTGCATGTTTCCAGGCAACTAAAACTCAATATATTCTTCGATATATTGATGAAGTCCTCTGAAAAAGGCAGAAGCACTTTAGCGAATACGTTACGGGGCTCGGGATGCCTCCTTTATTTTTTTTCCGGATGAGGTATAAACTCAGAGTCGGCGATGCGACGATACGTAATTACGCTATGCACTAATGTTATCAATCAAGTATCAATGTTACACTATCGCGAATTATAAAGATGAAATCATTCTCCTTATTTCATTAGGTTTTATAAAAATTCTCAAATATATAAATTATTTATAACAATATACAATTCCGGCTAATGGTGTAACATTGAACATGAAAAACTTTCTTCGATACCACCCCTGCATTCGATTGATAAAACTTGAGAGGATTATACTAGCTGTTATCGTCCAGTATAACATATAAATATTTATAAAATTGATCTCCCGCCTAAACCTGCGTTCTTCGCGATGCTATTTCATGCGGTTGATGACCAGATCCGTCATAATCATCAGTGCCCTCTGATAAGGGCTCTTAGCGAAAGACTGCGCGATCTTGGTTGCTTCCGCGCAGTGCTTCTTCGCCAAGAATCTGGTCTGTTCGAGACCATTGGATTTGTGCACCAATTCGAAAGCTTTTTCAACGTCTCCGGGCTCTTGGAAACGGCGCATAATCATCGCATTCAGTTCCGGATACTGCAACAGCCGAAGTAACAATACTGATTAGGAGCTTGTCTATAAAAAAAGGGGGGGGGGGGGGTTATCGACAAGTATACCGGACACGTACGATGTGTCCAGCAGTACATCGTAATACAACTAATCGAAAATTGTTTCGGCTGTATCGATTCAGCGAATGCTTTGTGTACTAACTCGTTCGCAAGCAAAGAGCACCGGGGCTGTAGCTAGTCCGAGTCTGAGGTCAGCGGCAGTGGGCTTGCCCATAGCTGTTGAAGAAGCCACAAAGTCCAAAAGATCGTCCACCAACTGGAAAGCCAAGCCGACATTCCTGCCGTATTGGAAGGCCATCTCTATCGTGTGATCGTCGACATCGGAAAGAATGGCGGCCTAAGTTAAATAATTAATAATCATTTACAGGCCTGGGAGAGACAAATAGACTTTGTACACGCGAATGTTAATATAAACTTACCGCTTTAACGCAATTGGCAATTAAGCTCGCTGTTTTTCGATACGTCTTCGTGAGATAGTGCGCGAACCTTTCGTTTTCCGTTTCTTTGGAACCAAGCTGCATGAACTCGCCTTGCACCAAGTCAGAGATAATCTACAAAGTGCCGTGACTTTAAGTGTTCGGTTTACGTGCTGTTATGGTCCAATTATCTTCTTTATATTATCTTAATTTGATTCTCTTAGATTTTTAGATTCTCTTAAATATTTTGGCAATTAACTTTTGCATAAAATAATTAAATATTAAATTTTTTGTGTAGATGTATGTGCTTGATTCGCGTGAACGTTTTTATTTGTCGAGATTAAATGACATTGTAATAATTACAGCGCGAGACAGTTGAAGGTGTTAAACTCTCGCTAAACATCGAGTACATATTGATAATTGTATCACCAAAACTCCTATAATAGATTTGAAACATCGAGTTAAAAGTGCAACCAAATAATTTACCTGACTGATGGTAATAGTCACGTCATCGTTCTGGACTCTGGAGAGCATCATGCAGGCGACCGATAAGATGTAATTTCCTGCCATAGCCACCTAAAAACAAAGCAATTACTTTGAGAGATAAGACGACTAGCTTTTCTCGTCTTAACGAATAAAAATAGAAATTGGCGTCACAGTTGTGTTCTGTTTGATTGTTGTCATGTCCAATTTCGTTGTTTCGTGTAATAAAATTATACAATAGAATACGATGAGGAACAGTCTTAATCCAGCCGTGCTGCCGATTTTTATCTCAAATATACCAAGCGTAATCGCAATCAAAAGGTAATCTGCGTGTTAAATTTTATTTTTAATTTCAGGGTCGCGTTTTTCGTTCGCGAAATATTTTTGAGTGTCAAGATTATGTAACATTTCTGGGTTACGTTAATTTGATAAGTTACGAAAGAAGCACGTTCAATTTATTTTTACTATATAATTACTACAATGTCTTCGATTCTACAAAGATATAATAAATCACGCTTTATGATGTGCAAAGGCACGAAGAGCGACGCAAAATTTCGATTCAACGAAACCGCTTCGCGCGCTTGTTCATTACGTTAGCACGTCGTGAACAAAGTCGATGTGGTTCTCGGTGATTATAATCTGGGTTTCCTTTCACTGTGGACATTCTTCAAATCGACACCAAATAACTTCAAGGGAAGGCGTTGCGCGACTTGGATTCGCGTGTTCAATGTTGCATTTAGTCCCTTTTTAATATATTTCAACTGTAAGAGAACTTTATCTCTTACGCCGTTACATTAGTACAACAACAAATTCTTCTGCGTTTTAAGACTGCGAATAGTAATCGACGCGTAGCTCAAAAGGTTAAAAGTAGAGATGTATAAAATCCACAATAATTATTATTATTAGGCATAAAATTTCGCCCGACGCCCGAGAAAATGGAAATATTTATTTATGCTGTATTACAGGCGTATCGAAATCTTTTACTTGTTCATTAAAACAATGTATCTCATTTTATGATCGCTTGGTCAAAAGATTTGCGTCAGTTTCTTTACTGCTTTTTGACCACAGACCTTAAAAGTTCTCACTGTTTGACCTAACTAAAATCATGAGAAGGAATATTTATCGAGCTGAACATGATTCAAATTAGAGTCGAAACTTCTACTAATTATTACCATTAATTGTTCTTAATTGTATTGTAATTATATAATAATTGATATGTTGACTCATACAACAATAGCCGCGTTATACTCCCATTGTCCATTTGTTATTTGTTAATTTTTTAATCGATATTATCGAAGGGGGGTAAATTTATATATTTTATCTTATTTTACTTATCAAACCTGAAAAAGCATTCAGACGCGTGTAATACGCCGATGGAAAGCGATCGAAATTCGAGTAGATATAACGTTAGAGAAATTGAACGTCACGAAAGATTGGATACACAATGCCGAATGTAAATTTCATTAGATACACCACGCATTCAGTTTCGGACTATCACTCTGCGGTCAGTGAATCCGTTCATGTCGTTGATGAACACATCGCTCGTAACGACGCACCGAGACCGCAACATCTCGACGGTGCTTAATGACCGCGGCTTACGGTGACGCGCGGTGATTTCTAAATTTCCTCACACATCGAATTCTAAAACCAAGATACATTGTCGCGCTTTCTATTTCTTTTTTGTCCAACTTCAACTTATCTCCGTGAAATTCTCGAAACATTTCCGCACTCTATTTTAAACTTACGAAGCTGTGATCGTGTAATAAGACTATAATTTTTACGATAAATACTCGCGGAAAGTAATTTCCGATAGCTGAGTATAGATGTAATTTTTTAAAATTAATTTTCGTAATTAATCTAATTGTTTTATATATCTTTTATCATACATTGTTAACTTTTTTACTCGAAGGCTTGGCTATCTACCTATGCGGTTTAGTAAAACTTATAGATTAAAAAATATAAAGAAAAAGTTTGTACATCCACAGAAAAGATTTCCGGATAATGCTATTACACTTCGATCTATCATAAAATAGAATCGATATAGTGACAGTCGTATTTATTATTGAGAAAGGAATATTTTTAATCTTAAATGGAAAATTCTTAATCTAGACTAAAATAATGTTGATGCGTGCCGTTATGACATATCGCGAAATGATTCGTCCTAAACGCAAGAATATATAATCTTATACACGTTATCCTTACTCGTATCTCACTAGTAAGTCATTCTTATTTAATTCAAGAGAAGATAATAGAAATTACTGATTTAATCTTAATATTGTTTTATTTTTGTATTACACGAGGTTGATAAGCTTGAATACGTCAAGAATGTTTTTCGTCTCGTTATCAGAAATCTTTTCTGAGCGGATACGAGGAGGTGTAAAAAGCTTCCGTCATCTTGGACAATGTTTCGTTTGGCTAGAGTGATTGACGGAAGATCGTTTCGTGTGACAATGAGCTAACAATAAGTCGATGAGTGAAACTCAACGAACGCCTCGTAATTTCGAGTTTCACATCCGGCATATCGGTGATGTGCCGCTTTATTTTCATGCATCTTGCAAACAAACCTATTCACGTGGGTACATTCTGATTTTTCAAACTTGACAGAAATGTAGACTATGAAATACATTTGTTCCGTGTCTTTACATTTTTGCCCATAAGTGATTCACGGTGGTTACCACGTATTCCACAAATTTCACCCCTTTATGTCAATAAGTGTGACATAAAAGCACAAGAAACAAAATTTAATGCAAAGTAATAAAAATTTTCTCGGTATACTTCCAATTTATAGTCCCGTTTTGAAAATAATAAATCAAAATATCACATTTTTGAGTTTTGGATTATTTGAGGAAAGCTGTAGAAAAAGTAGGCATTGATAGGAGGATGAAAGAGGGGTACGTGGTAACCACCGTGAATCATTTATGAGCAAAAGTAGAAAGACATGTGTCATATGTTTTTCATGGTTCTATATTTCTGCAAAGTTTTAAAGTACACTGATAAAAAAAATATTCCTTTACTCAAGAGAATTATTCATTAGGTGGCTCCTAATAGCCTATTAACTTAAGGTGACTTCTGCACGAAGGAGCGGTTAGTATGGGTGCTTTGGTGGGGCCTCTTTGATTTTTATAAATTCATATGACCCTTTTCATACAAAAGAATCACTTAATACATTATTGGTCAAATGCATTGATATGCTAGGTTATATATGCACATTTAAAAACATATTTAAAAATATACGACATTGTCAAGTCTCAAAGAGCTGTCAAATTTCCTGAAAACATTGTATCTTTTGACTTCACTAATAAGTAATTTGGTTGCAGAGGTCAGTGACCGCATATACTTAATAGTACATTTGAATTCTTCCCAGACAGCACACATGTCTAAAAGGGGCCATAAAGATATCTTTAAGACACCTTTTAGACGTACATGTCTAAAAGATAACTTAATGACGTCTTAAAGATGTCTTTTAGACATGTGTGCTGTCTGGGTTGTGACATTTATTAGGTTTATCTAATTTTTTGTTAAGATCTACTTTTTCTATAAAATAATATTAATCCTCATAGTGCTTCTGCGAGCGATCGGCCCATAACCCCTATCCCAGTGAACACCAAGTAATAGTTACATAATATCGATATTATAATTTATACTTAACAGTATAAATGTAGTATAACATGGGTGTTATACTACATTTATCTGTTATTTAGTGTTTACTGAAATGTTAAAAAATATAACTTGAACATTTTTTTAAATATTATTTCATCGGCGACCGAGTCTGAAATTTCGCGTACTGATAGATAAAATTTACAACTACAACATACTTAAGTTTCAATTTTTTCTATTTTTGGTCGGTTTATGCAGGATTAAAATTAAAGGCTTAAATTTAAAAAATAATAAACAAATTAAAACGTGCATTGCTTTAATTTAAGTTTATTAAATATTAAAGAACATAGACAATTTTTAATTAAAAAATTTTTATTTTAATTCTATAAAATGTTTACTGAGATGTAATTTTCACAGCGAAGAAAATTGCATTTCTTATTTAACAAAAACAATTATTTCGTTTAATAAATAGCTAATTCTATATCTCATGAAATCTTTATTTGAATGTAGAAAATGTAATAATTTAAATTAATTTACTTAATATAATACAGAGATTTACTTGAAATTTGATATTTTTATTTAAATATAATAGAATAAATATACATATACTTCAGTAAAAAAATAATTTTAAGTAAATCTATTTACTTAGAGTTAAAAAAAATTTTTTGTTAGTGTATCCACTTGTAGGTTTACTTATTAACCGCGATGACCGAAAGAACGTCTAGTAAGGTTTTCCCTCCGGGCATAGTACGCGCTCTGGTGCTGGTATGTACCGGCGACACTTTCTTGCAATTACACGACGCGGCGACGTTCCGCTAAATAAACATGAATCAGCGCTGAAAGCAGTGGTCCACCAGGGAGACTCATTAATTCCGGCTAATGTTATCTCCGGGAAACGGCTTGCGATCGTGTCTTAGTACTATCCGCTGTTGCGGAACATTCGCTGGAAGGTTTCACGAGATGAAGATTCAACGAGGCAGCGGTTTGAGTGGCGTGCATCTGCGCGCACTTACTAATATTAACGATATAAACGCTATAAACTATATCAGAAATGGAAAACGAAATACTCTCTTAATTATCTCTTATTTAACATATTAATACACCTATAGTAAGTGTACCAGTAGTTGTCACTGTATAACCCGGTGAAAAATGATTTGTCGATCGACGAGTCATTTTTCGCTGGGCGGTAGTTTATACCTGTCGCGTTTGTTTAAAAGAAATAAGTTGTGAAAACAGGATATAGAGGGAAGCTTACGCGCTAGAGTATTTGTCCTTTGAAGTGGCGCGCAGTTGAAACATATATCTTGTTTTCACACCTCATTTTTTAAACAAAATTGGCAGGTGTCAACTATCCATACACTTACCCCGATATTATTTTCAATTTTTACCGTGATATTTAATATTACCCTCGATTTAATCAACAATGCCAGACGGAAGAGCTCTCGCACGGTTACTCCTTTACTTTAGACGTACACATTGTAATTTCGCAGTCGTCATTTTCGAATTTCACACCTAACTCGCGAGGGACCGTTTCAAAGTGTCCCCCTCCTATTTGGATGAGCTTTGAATATGTTGTTTTTCAGCTAAAAATGAGAGACGCGTATTTTTTTATATGTGCCCTAACGCACTTTTAGGGGGTAAAACACCCCTTTGAAAAAAATCGGTTTTTCTCTTTCGATGCGAACATCTCCGAAACTATAAGAGATAGAATGTTCTTTTTTCTTTTAAATTACATGGCTTTAAACGTACTACAAAACGGCGAAAAATTTCTTTTATTTTGCAGCATACCTCTCCCCACCTACACAAATTTAAAAAATTTTTAAAACTTTGTTGTCACCGAACAAAAGGTTATTTTTTTTAGGAATTTAAACGCATATGATAAAGTTGCGTTTCGTAAAATTATTTCCGAGAAATAATTAAAATCGCCTCTGTATATGCGCTATTTGACTGTCCATGCGACCGAGTCTTCACGCAACATGTTTTTCCTGTAATAAGAGATAACAAATACACTTGGGAGATATTCTAACTA
>NW_011967222.1:1452462-1460686 GCF_000949405.1 Vollenhovia emeryi
TATGTATAATCATAATGGAAATTTTTATTGCGCACCGCTAGATTATACCAATTATATCTAACATTTCAATATCAGATGAGTATGTCAGTATTCAATATCAGATAAGTATATCAGATAAGTATGTGATGACCGACGAAACCGGCGAGACGGTCAATGTCAATAAATTACAAACGTCACTCAGGTGAATCGTTTAATCGGATAATATTTTTACCGAATTTTTTAATAAAGATATAAAATTTACTGACGACAATGTTCCACCATTGGCGTTCTTATACAGGGTGAGGAAAAAGTATGAAAACCCCTAAAGTTTTCCAAAACTATGCATTTTAGAAATAAATGTTTGAGACAAAAGTTGTATGGTTTTGAAAACTTTAGGGGTTTCCATACTTTTTCCTCACCCTATATATTTTATACTGAAATATAGAATGTTACATGTTGGTACTAATGTAACTTAAAAGCTAATAATTACTAACAAGTAATTGTAAGTAATAAAATATCTCTAATCGTCGAGACACGCCACACTTGATGCAAGGCATCATGCACACTTCTTGATTTATTGTGAATATGTATCGCAATGTTGCACATTGCATTCGGTAAAAATATCCGATTAAACGATTCACCTAAGTGACGTCTGTAATAATATTAACATTGACCATCTCGCCGGTTTCGTCGGTCGTGCGTCATTTCGCACAGAATTGAAATGTTATATATAAGTGGTATAGTCAAGCGGTGCGCAATAAAAATTTCCATTATGATTATACATATCTCCCAAAAATTTCCGTTAGGATTACCAAGTGTATTTGTTATCTCTTATTACAGGAAAAACATGTTGCGTGAAGACTCGGTCGCATGGACAGTCAAATAGCGCATATACAGAGGCGATTTTAATTATTTCTCGAAAATGGTTTTATATGTGCCCTAACGCACTTTTAGGGGGTAAAACACCCCTGCGAAAAAAAAACGAAACGCAACTTTATCATATATGTTTGAATTCTTAAAAATAAAATTACCTTTTGTTCGGTGACCACAAAGTTTTAAAAATTTTTTAAATTTGTATAGGTGGAGAAGGGTATGTTGCAAAATTAAAAAATATTCGCCGTTTTGTAGTTTAAAGCCATTTAATTTAAAAGAAAAAAAGAACTTTCTATTTCTTATAGTTTGAAGAGGATATTCGCATCGAAAGAGAAAAACCGATTTTTCTTCACCCCCTAAAACACGTATAAAAAAAATACGCGTCTCTTATTTTTAGCTGGAAAACAACATATTCAAAGCTCATCCAAATCGGAGGGGGACACTTTGAAACGGTCCCTTGTCGATCAGTGGCTTACATCCCAGTTCCACTTCATAACGTAATCCTGTTACTAGTAGGTGTAACTCGAGGATAATTATTATATATACTGCAGCAGGCGTTCTCACGATTAGCGGTACGTTAATGCGAGAGGCTGTTACACAATTCGCCGGTTCAGCATGACAGCTGCGCCGTTCTCGCAGTCGATGCACCGAGGAAACAAACGTTCGGAACAACTTTCGTGGCCACCGTTGGGCTTTCCATTTCTCTGGACGGCGCTAATTCCATCACGCGTCAAGGTTGTAACACTTTTGAAGCTCCCTCGTAATATTTGCACGTGCTATTCATCAGAATCCATCATGCAAATTGCAACGCGTCGCATTGTATGTTTACATCTACTAATTTTTACTCAGCCTGACTTGATTCGATGTCTCTTACGGCTGTATTATTTCAACGTCTCGCCTTTAACGTTGTCCGAAGAAATGGCAGGAACTTACTCTTATACACCTTGACTTATACATCCTTGACTTTACGGGATCGTAAAACAGTATCCTGTACCTCGTCGCGCCCTTGTACCTCTTTCACGGCACTTACGTTCTACGTGAAATCTAAGGAGTGCCTGGGAAATATTTAGTTCTAGAAATGTTTAGTTTGGCCTTTACTCGCGAATGCCCGCGGTTAGAAGCTTGTCAATGCGTTTCACAACGGCAGCTTAGGACTACAATTCGCATTATCGCGCGACACGTATCTACAATATACGAACACGCATAGAGTTAGTGGCATTAAAGCGACAAGTTTCGTTACAAAATTGCAATGTCGGTGTACAAAAAACAACCAAGCGGAAAAATAGGAAGTAAAGCTTCAATACTTTTCGCGCGATACTGTTTACAGAATGTAATTACGTTCTTTTACGCAACACTGTACGAAGTATTTAGTGTTGTATCGTTAAACTTGAAGATCAACAAGTAAATTTGACTCGGAGAATGCTGATTTTAAGATTTAATAAAAGTACAAACAAATTTCATTTTTTGGTCGCTAATTGCAAGATCTATCGAGACGAACCAAGTTCACACGGGAACTTAGCGTTTTGTCAATTATTTCTTTCATGTTAAACTTCTCTTATTTATTAATATCGTTAAGGAAAGCATTATTATTCTCATAGATATCGAAAATACAAACAGACATATATATGCACGGAGAGAATTTTCTCTTAAAAGAGTGAGAACAAGATCGACCCCATTTTTTTCGCACTCGATTTTGGTCACAAAATAGATACCAAACGAAAGGTCTCGCCAAGATGATCGCAGATATGTCAGTCTCAGAGTGTACCTATTTAACGTCCCAGAGATATCGGGCTCCAAAAATTCCAAAATCAATTTCAAAACTCATTACCGTTCCGAACAAAAAGACATTTCTTCTTTCACTGACATGTTCAAAATGGTACTGAATCGCTTTACCAAAATGATCTACAACCGGTCAGGTGCCAAAGGCTCTTGGCCAAGTGGATGCACTGTTTGATGGATCCGAGTTGGAGTCAACTAAAAGGTTTCCCAATGGTCGATGCTAATGACATCGTCCTGCATTTTCTATGAACCTAAGTAAGTTTTAGGTGGATCAAGTGAATTATTATCTGGGGCTCCTTTATTTTCAATCTAACCAATCGGTTCGGTCAAAAACATTCATAACGCCATTTTTCGGCACTGGAACCTTTGGAGCCCGATATCTCTGGAACGTTAAATAGGTACACTCTGAGTCTGACGTATCTGTAATCAGCTCGACGAGACCTTTGGTACCTACTTTGTGATCCAAATCGAATGCGAAAAAAATGGGGCCATTTGCCTATGGACACTTGTTCTCACTCTTTACCCTGAACATCATGTAATCGTGGGACAACGTGGCATTTTGAACAACTTTATGAGAGTTTTTGGAAATTTTCTCATACACATTTCACTAGTAATTATACTTAGTATACATTTTACTAGTAAAGTGTATGGTAAAATTTCGAAAAACTCTCATAAAATTCTTCGAAATACAATGTCGTCCCACGATCACACGATTTTCAGGATAAATTTTAAAAGAAAATTCTTTCCTTATGTATTTATATGCAAATTTCTGTTAATTTATAAATATGTTAAATAACTACGTATTCTATGTTATGGCCGACATCTTCAAGAATTTAAAGTATTGGCAATTTTGAAGCAATTTGAAATTCTAAAGTCACTAGCACGCCGGACAAACAAATGAAAAAAAAACACGGTTATATAAAAGTATTAATTTTTCTATAAAAAAAATCATTGTATGTAAAAATTCAATGCTGTGTTCCTCAAAGAGATCGTAACTCTGTTAAAGGAACTTGTGCACGAGAGGAAAGAGGGAGAAAGAAAAATGAACGATCGCTGGTCAATAGCTTCGCGCGTTCTTGACCTAGCACAGTTTCATTGCGCTTTCATTTCACTTACCAGCGCATATACGCACTTGTGTAATGAATGTCGACAGTAAATGCAGCTCGATCATTCGCGACGCCGATCGAAAGCTAATTAATAAACTCTAGAAAATGTCTCGCGGCCAGTATGGAAAAGCGCGAATGAAATTCGAGCGATTGCGAAAGTACGTCGTATGTTAATCGCGCGTTTGAGAGCTGAGTTTTTCGATCGCGTCACACGCGTCGCGCGCCCACCGTCGCGTTCCAACTGTCGATTTCTAATACATGTAACTTCAGCGTGCCAGGTTAACTTGCGAACAGCAGCCACTTTCGAAATTGTTTTACATCGTTTAGTATCCATGAATAACTATGCCCGATCAATTTCCCTATCGCGGCTGAGGTGCCGCCAAATTTTCCACATTTACAACGAACACGCGCGCGGACCGAGATCCGCTTCCGGTTCCCAATATAGAAAGCAAAGGCCGGTGCTTTGGTCATGAATCGCATTAGCCTCCTTCTTCCCTCGCTATTTTAGAGAGAGAGTTTGAGTTTCCATCGCCGTCGTGTCGCTGACCGTCGCGTAATAATCACTTTCGATGATTTTTTTAATACGAAAGAATTTCTCATATACTTCTTTTTACATATTTAAGTATATATTTTTAGATTTCGTACTTTCGATGTTTTACGTAACGAAACAATTCCGAGAAATGTGTCGTGCACAGAGCCACGTCGACCATTTTCGGAAAATGGAAAATAAAATGTGCCCTACCTTCTTTTGGCTCCAAACGATGTTGACGGATGGTTTACCACGACGGAAGTCCGATTGGTCGATGACATCGTCGTGCAATAAAGAAGCGGTGTGGATCATCTCGGAGATCATCGCTATTTGTCGTTGCGAATGCAAGAGATCGCTGAAAAAAGTCTCCTTGTTGTAGGACAAATTGTTTATCTATCGTGGTTGACAACATGCGTAAATCTTACATTTAATTAATATAGTAGTGACATATTCTTTCCCTCGATCTTTTAATCGTATGCATATCTTTCATGGGCGACAAAAACTTGCAAATCAAGTTTTCCCGTTGAATAATTTCCGAAGCAACGTCTACATTAAATCGCTCAAGCGTCTGTAATTTATAAGATTCGTATTTATTATAGCGATCGAAATTATTGGATTAAGAATAAAAGTACACGGACAGAATTTTCTCTCAAAATTTACCCTGGAATCGTGCAATCGTGGGACAACGTGGCACTTTAAAGAACTTCACGAGAGTTGTTTTTGAAATTTTACCATACGTTCTGCTAGTAAAATGTATGGTAAAATTTCAAAAACTCATAAAATTCTTCAAAATGCCACGTTATCTCGCGATCACATGATTTTTACGATAGATTTTAAGAAAAAAAATTCTCTCCGTGTATATATGCATCTTTATTTGCCGAAAAATTTCAAAATCCTCTTAAAGTAGCGTCCAGAACGTTCGTTCCTTCGGACATTACTCTCTTCGGAATAAATTGAGCCTAAAAAATGATTCCGTTTACGGCAGATAAAACATCTGTTTCAGTCCGGTAATTTCCGCGCCTCTAAAATAGACTTTGACAAATCGTAAACTTGATTCGCTTTCACTCGCGGGAGAGAGAGGGGGAGGAGAGGGTATCTCAAGTGTCTCTCAAGTAATAATCGATACATAATAAAGTACTGTCCATGACAGAATCACGTCTAAACGGTCTGGTACGTTACGACGCGCGTTAACGCGCTTCTCATTCACGTTGCCGCCCCATTCATATGCATTCGTACGTGGTATGCTCGTACATACGAGACACGGCCGCCACTTTCATAGATATCTCTAACGTACCACTTTGTCGACACTTTTAATGCTTTCTAAACGTCGTGAGCATACGTTTTCATACGCGCGGAGATTCACCGTGGCGCGCGTAGCGTTAATAAAAAAAAAAAAGTCGACTCTCTCACGCGCGGTCCTCACAATCACAAAATTCCTGGCGCACTTTTCCCAAAATCGCAGCTAAGAAATCGACTCTATGGTCCACGCGCTCGAACAGAAGCCGACCGTATCTAGCACGAGATAGTAGCAGATTCATATTTTTCCACTTTGTTTCCTCTCTCGGTTTTTAATTACGCGGATACATCGCCTCCTACCAATCCCTGGCCTTTCCTTTCTAAACAATTTAATGTTCGTCCGACTCGAGAGAAATAGCAGAGAATCGCGTCTTTGCATTTTATTAGATTTCTATAGCCTCGGACGTGCAATTTATAACGTTCGTCGAGATTTCTTCAGATAAATTTCAAAAATGTTTGTAGAAACGCGTCCCCACTTACTTCCTTCCCTTGTGATAATTAATAGTACGCGCCATGAGTATGGTGAGCATGGGCCGCACCGCTTTCCCCTGGCCATCGATGTAGTACGTGCTTATGGGCTGCAGCTCTTCTCGCGAGGTGTTGTTGACAAGCTCCTGAAATAACAATACGCATGTTCCCGAATGGATATTAGCGCAGGCGATCCGAAGATCCGCGTAGTAAAAGTCGGCCATCGCGCGATTATCTATATACGATATGAAGCGCGGAGCGAAAACGCGCGGATTTCGTGTTATATCATTTGGTAGAGTCTTAAAATTAAACCTAATAATCCGCGAAAGTATACGGAAGCGATCTCGTGAAATTTATATAAGTTACAATATGGTTTTCTCATTGTATCCTCGCGCGTGCGAGCCGAACGTTGTAACGATAAGCATCAAGAATCAGCCCTTTAAATTAAACTTTGGATTAATTCTTAATCCCCGGCCTCGAACGGGGCTTGCCACTCTTTTTGCTCGCAGAGTTTTCGCCATCTCCTTGCGCTCTTAAGCGTAATCGGGCGTATACCTGCCTCTTTTTCTCTTCGATCGGTTACAACTCCAAAAACTATTCGGGCAAAGTGCGTAATCAGAAGAGAAACTTGCCGCTCTCGTCCTTTCGACAGTATCGGTGGGGAGAGGGGGGGGGGGGGCGGGAAGGAGGGCGCGTTCCGCGCATCGCGGATTAAATATGCGTCAGACAACTGTCTCCGTTGCAATAAACGAAGGAGGACGACGACTCGATCGGGACGTGCTGCTTTGGATTCCAGGCGCGACACCGCGGTGGAAAGTTCCTCCTGGAATTTGGCCAAAACCGAAAAGAATGCGCGCATCCGTCACGTCTTTCGACGAGCTCGCGTAGCCGTCGCTTTTCGGCACGGCCACACGCGACCGGAAGTCGATTCTGGGCGCACCCGAGGAGGTTCGACGTCGCTCAGCGTGCAGTATCGTTACTGTGCCCGCGATACTAATCGCCGATTTCTCTAACTTTCCTCAAATCAAGTGACGAGCCAACGTCGGAGTTACGACGGTTCGTTGAAGGCAATTTCTTTTGTTTCGCCAACGTCCGCTAATGCCGACAATTTGTCAAATCGCTCCTATCTCGAGGTACCGACAATTTTGGTAATTAAGAGTTCGCCGATGAAATCCCGCGAGACAGTCTGAGGTGGCGAGATTCCGCGCGTTAGCACGACAACCGCCTGGAAGAGCATCGTCTACGATAGATTGAGCAAATTTCACGCCGTTTGCCGTACGGCGCGATCGTGAGTAAAAGTTCTCCTCTCGACCATATGCAGACCGTGAAGTCGAGCTGCTTTCGCTCGCGGGTCGGGGCGCCTTGAGCAGAGGCGCTGCCGCGTGAAAATTGCACGACTCTTCATCAATATTTATAAGCACGCCTCTCTCGACAATCGTTCATGTCACCGAAGAAACGTAAATGAAATGTTCCGAGTTGCGTCAATCTGAGCGTCGCCCATTGATTAGGATAGCAAGATGTACACTATATGAATTTAGGTACGTGTAGAACACACGTACATTTTTTCATGTATGTATATGCAAAATGTATAAGTGGGTTGATATGAGCGCAAATTCACGTGGAAGGGTGATTCCTAGTGTCACATCAGTGATTCCTAGTGTACAACGCGTACAACTCTGGAATGAACGTTTATTTAAGTCGAACAGAATTAGAACAAAATTTTATAACCGAATAAGCATCTTGTTATCGCATCACGTAATCGATATTTCTTCAAGTTTGAAGAAAGTCTACAAAATATCAGTTCTCACGATAATTTAATTTAATCGTGAATTGACAAGTGATATTTCTTCAAAAATAAATATTTCTTCAAGTTTGATTATTTTTGAAGAAATATCACTTGTCAATTCACGATTAGATTAAATTATCGTGAGAACTGATATTTTGTAGACTCGAAAAGAATTTGAGAGCGTAACAAGAGCAACAGGCATAATTGAAAGTGAAATATATTTAATTAAACTCGACTAAAAAACGCAAGAATACCTTGAATGTAATTCCGAGGGTAATTCTGAGAGAGAGAGAGGGAGAGGGAGGGAGGGAGAGAGAGAGAGAGAGAGAGAGAGAGAGAGAGAGAGAGAGAGAGTGAGAGAGGGAGACAGACTAGCCAAATTAGAAAAAGTATCATGCGCGTGTCTGT
>NW_011967222.1:1463432-1472847 GCF_000949405.1 Vollenhovia emeryi
CGAGAGAGAGAGAGAGAGAGAGAGAGAGAGAGAGAGAGAGAGACAGACTATCCAAATTAGAAAAAGTATCATGCGCGTGTCTGTACTCTGGATTGATAGAAGTTAACGGGGCTGTTACGCGAAATCAAAGCGACTCGATTACGCAGTCTTATCTAATTACTCCTTTTTGATACATGCGTTTTTTGCCGCACCACTGGGCTCGTCTTAGGCTGGCCGGCACAATTTCACAATAGTCCAGCGTACGTAATATCGATGAAGTCAATTACATAAATAGCTGCTAGGCAGTGCGCTGTTACTTCCCGAAAGTTTCCCGAGGCTATCCACGTGAATGACAATCGCCTCCTCGTAGGAATGAGGATTAACAGCCTTCAGCTTCTTTACGTAACTAATTCGCGTATTATTTTTCGTGACTAACAGGGTGCTGTTCATCGATTGTTACGTAATTATTACAATAGCTGGTAACCATGAGATCTGACAAAAAGAACGGTCCGAGTATTTACGGAGATTGAATCTCTAGGCGCTCTGGCCGACTCCATTTTCATAACATCGATTTAAAAAAAGTGTAATGCAACTGGGACGCTGATATTTTATTTATCGCGGATTTAACTTTTCCAAGGAGAGAAGAAAAGTACAAGCTTCGAAAGCGTAAATCCTACTTTCTAATAAAATTAAAGTAAAAAGCATTACCAGTTGTATATCGTCGAATATGTCCTTAAGGTCGTCCTCTATGAGTCTGTAAGGATCGATTTGGTAATCAGGCAAAGATCCAGGCATCTGTGTTTGCATAGTGCTCGTTGCCCTCGCGAGACCTATCCTGCTGTCCCGCGTGTTCGTTTTGTTCTGCAAATGGAAAAAAAAGGAAAGTTCTGTATTGCGTTAAATATTGACCATAAACTTATATTATGCCATCAGGATTAACTGCGTAATATCATCGGAACAAATGTTTACTCCGTTCAAGTATCATACATGACCGCAATCGAATATTTCTAACGCCTCGTATATATTGTCCATTTTTTTATCGTATATAACTTATTTAACTACACGGAGAAAATTTTCTTTCAAAATTCGCCCTGAAAATCATGTCATCGTGGGACAGCGTGGCATTTTGAAGAACTTTATGAGAGTTTTTCAAATTGTACCACACATTTTACAAGTAAAAAGTATGGTAAAATTTCAAAAAAACTAAAATTCTTCAAAATGCCACGTTGTCCCACGATCACATGATTTTCAGGAGAAATTTTAAGAGGAAATTCTCTCCCTGCATTATTTAATTAAATAAATTCTAAAAGGAGGACGAAAGAGCATTCTACGATGTTTTTTCAATACATACGTCAATATTACACATTTAAGATATTCGTCTAATAAAAGCCAACAAGACTAGCAACATCGCAAAAGAAATATCCGAAAAGAAATCAAAAGAATTGATTGCCAGTATTTACAGCTGTGATTTATAGCGTGTTACTGATTTTTTTTTTACATTAAACGAAGATCGGTTTCAAATCGTCGTGGAAAATGTCGCGTTAAAATAAGCCGATCGACGAAATAAAACGACAGGTGCGACAGTAGTATATGCGATATTTCTGAGCGATTATTTAACGCGCAATACCGCGCTAATGTGAGCAGAGATATTTCTCTCTCGAATACGTGTCCGACGCAACGCATGATTTACTACTGTCGCCGGTCTGACCCTATTCGAGCAACTACTACTCTTGCTTGCAACACGTCCGCCGCGTCATAGACACACTGAAAAAAATGTCTGGTTGTATATGGCCGAACCAGATAATTCCTGTAGGATTTACCAGAATTTCTGTAGGATTTACCAGAATTTCTGTAGGACTACAGTTTTAGAATTTATTTAATTAAATAATGCAGGGAGAGAATTTCCTCTTAAAATTTCTCCTGAAAATCATGTAATCGTGGGACAACGTGGCATTTTGAAGAATTTTAGTTTTTTTGAAATTTCTGTAGTCCTACAGAAATTCTGGTAAATCCTACAGAAATTCTGGTAAATCCTACAGGAATTATCTGGTTCGGCCATATACAACCAGACATTTTTTTCAGTGCAGTTCTTATCGCTCGCAAAAGAACGCGCTAATTACGATTCCCTGATTACGCGCTTCGCGAGAAGCTGATAATGAACGCCGTGCCCGTTTATATTTCAAGACGCGTTTTATAGATTATAAATACGCGTCGGGGAAAATGTCGCTAATTAGTCCTGAAAAAAAAAGAAATCTGCAGGAAAACGTTATCAGTTAGCATGCTGATAATGAGTTTCGGATGTTTTCAGACAAACATTTACAATAAAGACACATACGTAACGGAACAAAGAGGGGTCTGATAAAGCCGCTTAGTCAGGCGCTTGATTATCTTTCATATTTCTGCAGTGACCTCTCAGAAATTTTCAGATACGCGGGTATACCAGTTCTTTTTCACGCACTATCCGCACTCCCAGGATCTGGCCACGCTCGAGTTCAAGCGCGGTATTATTTGCATAAGGAGTTATTGACCGAGCCTATTTTCCCTTATAGCTGTTTTCGTAGCGGTAGAACGCAGGTGCTTACCAACACCTCGTGTTTCCCAGCGGTTTGCTGCGGAGGCGAAGGTACGGCTGCATTCTTTCGCTCTGTACACAACGACGTCCCCTTTCGTCATCGAATCTCGCGATCGATGCTCCGCGATTTCTTGGCATTCAACGTATCGTCACGGCGTACGTTCCGTAGAGAAGAGATTCTTTTACGTAATCGAGACATCATGACTTTAATGGCTATAAAAATCTGTCTTTTCAGTGCGCTTTCACGATCGCTTTTATGCCGAACGAACGCCACAAATGGTAGCAATGTACAACGCAAAATTCTACCGTAAACCGATAGAAAAAAAAAGATTACAAAATAGTACATTTAAACCTGTTATTACCGAGTCCGTTATATCATCGACATAAATATACATTAATGTGAATTTTTAGCACACCGGAGTTAATCCGATACTCATTGTCAGATTTGAATTTCAGATTAATTGTAAGACAAAATTTCAAAGATATATGTAAACATAACGATGAATTATCGTATAAGAACGGGGGTTTACCTATTCTTGCACTCTCTTGCGCGGATAAAACATACTCAAAGACAATGACGAAACTAAATAATAATTATATACATAAGCGGATAGGATACGGTTTGGTTTTTTTGAACGCAGGCAAATTACGTCTAATTTATTGAACTAATCGAGGCCGCGGCAGGCAAATAACAACACTCGCAACCTGTACTGAAGTATGTACGGACACTGTACGCCGTAATGCAATGTACGATTGCCGGCGACCGGCAACCTTGCGAATCTGGCCTGCGAGAACCTGAAAATAATTAGCTGAATTACGTTCTCATTTTTTGTTTAGCGAGCGCAGCGTATCGCAATAAACCCTTTTTTATTCTTTATACCGCGGCCTTTCAATTCCGCAAAAATAATGCGTGTCGTTAACCCAATTCGCGTGTAAACCGTGACAACTTTAACCCTGGAAAGCAACTTTTATTACAGCACTTTGCCTCGCGCTAGAATGTCGCCTGCAATCTATGTACTTGCTAACATTTTTTACACGAGCTGTATAAATTACTCGCGACTATAAACGAGAAAAAATAATTGAGCTCTAGCAGTCATGACCGGAAATCGAATCTATTCGCTCGCGCCGCAGTGCGCCTCGCGACTGCTCTTAAGCCTTGCGTCCACGACGCTAGAACTTGGTCCAAGTGAACACAGGCCTGTAAGATCGAATCAGACTAGCAAATTGCGACTCGGATTGGATTGGGATTGGCGATTGACGACTGTCGTCCAGCCAAGGAGAATCGATTAAATCGCTGACTGCTTTGCTCTCATTGGCTAGAAGACAATCGCCAATTGCCAATCCCAATTCAATCAGTGTCGACAATTGCTAGTCTGATTCGTCCCTTTAAACCTTGTGTCCGCGACGCTAGAGCTCGAGCCAAGTTCTCGATCCAAGAAGCGTGCAGCCGATCAGCTTGTGTCTTTTACGGAAAAGATCCAAGTTGGTTATACATTTCTTGAACCGAGGAACTTGGACCAAGTTCTAGCATCGTGGACACAAGGCTTTAGTCAGCGTTAACTTAACAGCAACGTGATCTCCAAATATTCTCGGAGTCCACATCTACTATCAGGGTAGACTCGCACTCTTTCCGATGTAACCCGATAGCGCTGCCACATTTATATAATACACATAAGGAAATAGGCAAAAATCTCGTAATCTTAGGTAACCTTATTTACATGCCACGATCAAATCGATGTAAATTTTAATAAATGTAAATGCGTCGATGCTGTATAATGAGAGGATAACTATCAACGTTAAGGGACGATCCCGTAGCCCAGATGTGTCGACGGTTCTTTTAAAACGATATGGACCGCAACTGTTTTTTTTTTCGTCAGGAGGATATGCAACGTTGAGCAATGATCGTGTTTAATGCGTGTCCATGCGTGTCTGACAACTTCCATGTGCTCGTACGTGTATATATATTTCCCCGCTCATTACATTCCTGGATAACTAGCCGTAGCGGCAATAGGCAAGTTCACTGCATCTGACTTTTACCGGTCTCTCGCGAGCGTGTATCCGACGTCAAGGCTAACGCCGCAGGAAATCACGAATTCGCGAAAGAGTAGCAAAAAACAAACTACCGCGGGCAACCAGCGTGAACGCGCGAAACGTTCGTCCAGCCTTAATGCCCATTACTCTTAACGATCTATTTAGTGCATTTTCCATTCGCGCAGCTGCTAATAACAGTCGCCGGTCCAATAAACGCGACGTTCCGTCGAGGCGAATGTCTACTCGGTTAGTCATTCGTACGGCGTAAAGTTTTCGACGTGTATTTTTGGAATATAACTTTCACGCGCGAGCAGATAAACGCCGGGGAAATTGGGATAACCGCGTGAGAAGATGCTGGATGTGAAAGCGGTCCATCGTCATCGTCGCGGGCGTCGCCGCGCCAGACCGCGATGTCGTCATCAATCGCCGGGGTTTTTCATTCATAAGCGCGTGATTCGCGGGAGCGATTTCAATTATCACGCGGCCGATAATGCCTTCCGCACACCCGACGCTTCATCTGCCACGCACGTAAAACGTCGCGCTGGCTCCGTCAACATGCCGATGGAAGATGCATCACGCCCGGACCTGTCGCCGCTACCGGGCGATTATGAAAGCCGTCTTGTCGCGCGACACCACGTAACAGTTAGCATAACTCCGGAGCGGGGAGCCACACTAGGCCCCGTAACCGGCATACCGGGACTCTCCGAAATCCCGCTGCTGTGCTCTCACCGGTAAATCGAAAAGCGTGACGAAGACCCATCCGCGTCCATCGCTCGCGGCCCATAAAGAAATACCGGATTGTCCCGAGAATGCTCATCGAATGTCCCTTTTAGGGCCAGTTTCACAAACACCGATTGACTGCTAACCGAAGGTTAATTGATTCTCTGCCTCTTCTTAAATAATAAGATATAAAAGGTAGGGAGTCGACTGAACCCTAGCTGACAGTTAACCGATGTTTGTGAAACTGGCCCTTACAGTTCCTTTCTTTCGCCGACGTGAGGCGATTTTTGGCGATTGTTTGGTACATACAGAGGAAAGTGTATGGGATAATGGGGTTTCTGCTAAATTAATAGGCATCGTCTGTTGGTTCAGCCATGAATTTATTGCCCTTGGACCGAAATCTATTTAGTGGAAAATTGATCGTTAGATCGCGTAATCGTTGCGAAAAAAAGATTTATGATCGAATTTGGACGTTGAAAACCTACTATCTCATAGAATCCCATCTCATAATAGAGGACTTTCCTCTACCAAAGTGGATCAGAGTGTACACTCGGCGTCATGGACTTATCAAGTATCCCTCGAAATTAAAGAAAAATGTCCTCTGGGGAAAAAAAAGTCAGTTAGCAACCCATTTTGGGACCCACAATTGGTAATCGAATTATTTGGATTGCTCGTAACTCTACTCTGGGAAAAATTTTGACCGTTTTTCTTTTGTAGTGAAGCAACTTAAGATTTCGGTTATTCCAACAATCAGTTATGCTATGCAGATTTTGGTATTAACATAATTCGAGAACTATTTGCTCTTAAGATATCCTGGTCCCGAATTTTGTGCTCGTCGTTTAAGGTAAAAAAATTAATAAATAATGTCGCGTGCTGGCTTCACGTTTTGTAATGGGTATATTCTAACTTCTTCGAAAGGTAGCATAAAAGTGACTTTTTGCTAAACGGCTGGAGCAATAAACTCGGGAGTAGGGCAATAAATTGGCACATAAAAAACACTAAATTCTCCGTGTATTTCATATGATTGTGCTCAGTTTGGCATTCTAGCTTAATAGACGTATGGAATTCTAAAAGCTCAACTGCAAAAATGTATAGATCGAAACTAAAATTTGTGCAAGACAGTGCGATGCACGATCTCCCTCGGTATCTTCGCTTAAGAGTTATTTGCATTAATAATTAGAAATATCTTTATCGTGTCCGTTCAATTGGGATGTCATTAGCGTGTCACAAGCGCGTCTTCGTGTTTAATTCAATTAATTCATAAATAATTCAGGAGATGAGGACATTTTGTTGCGGTTACCGTGATATAGGAGAAGATACCCCCCCGACAACTCACGTTACATTGATGATCTAAAGAGGTAAGAAACCGATGTTGCAAAATCGCGTGCCTCCTCCGAGCGTGCCTCTGTCGCAACGCTCCGAGTCGCACCTGCGATTAACGGCTGAAAGGAGCTAACTTGCGCATAATGAAGAAAGAGGTAGAGTGTTAAGATCTTGCGCGGGAGCGCTCGCCTATCGACGTCTTGTCCTATTATGGCTATTCGATTTCGTTTGGTTATTTCGATTCGCCACCCGAGCGAGCGACGCAGCGACTAGGTAGAAACGCAGAGGGTGAATCACCAGGCGTTCTCCAAGCGCGATCTCTCGCCGCGTAGAATTCGCGGAACGGGCGTTGGGTGGAGCTCGTAGATCGTACGTCTTAAAATCGAATGGTCGGGTTCGGCATTTCTGTAAGAGGAGAAAGCGCGATTACATGACTGGACGGTGGTCGACACTTGCCGCGAGATGGACTGTGGCAGTGCGACGCTGTAAACTTGGCCGGGAATCCATCAATATGGACGAAGAGAGAAAAAATAGTCGTGCGCGACGGCCTTCGACCCCTCTCGACGCCTACGATGTAGGCGCGACGTAAACGAGCGTATGATGAACCGTTGTACAGAAAATCGCAATTGAAAAGGCCGTTACGTTGCTCGACGTAAGAACAACTGCTAACAGTCTCCGGCAAGTAAGAACGATACGTTTTTAGATGTTACGTGGGGGGAGAGGCTGAGGAAGGAGGAAAAATAAATAAAATTTCATCAAAAGAAATAAAGGAAATATTATTCATATTAATAATAATATTAATGAGACAAATTTTTAATACTTATTCAATAATGCAAACAAATTTAATACAACTAAATATTTTATTAAAAGGTCGCCTTTTCTAATTTAATTGTGAGATACACATTGATCCTGATTCATGACATTAGTGTTTATTAAAAAAACTTGGCGCTGCTAAACCACTGAAGTATACAATCTAAACTTACAATTAATTATAATCCCTAATCCATAATGCGCGCGTACGCGCACACGTATATGCACAAAAGAAAGAAAGAGTTTAACACTTTAGTAAGGAAGGAGGAAGAGCGCAATTAACATTGGGTTTATCAGATTTATTTTAGAAGATTTATGTAAAAGTTGTGTAAAAGATATAGCAAGTTTTTTAAAAAGTGTTCCGAAATAGGTTCACTTACCCTACTTGGCACGAGACACTATCGTGTCTCGTAATAAGGAAAGATCATTTGAGGGCAATGAAGATAAGATATTCACTTTGCTGCACCACGACTTTGCTCGTGAGGAATTCAACATAAGGAAGAGAAAGATTAGTGCTCGCAGATATATTCGTGACGCACAGTTCGCGCTAATTGTGCTTACATCTCATTTCTCGTATTTACAAGATACGAAACGGGATGTTGTCATTTTTACCAAATAAAGATAATGGAGTCTTCGGCGAATGCGGGAGTTCCGAATATTTTTAAAAAGTATCCAACAACAGTTGTCTTCCAATTAAGTCTTCATTTCTCAGTCTTAAGTTGCGTAATTTTTTATGTAATTATTTGAAGTCCCTTCAACTGATATTTCGGCGCAATAAACACGTGTAATTTAAGTACGTGCGAATTTCATCATACGCGTAAATGTAATGAAAGTAAGAATGCGCGAGCGCCCAGTGTATATCATTTCTTAGATATATATATATATATATATTCCAAATTGTTGGTTGCATAGACCTTCTCCTCGAGAAAGAGAAAGAAGCGCCAAGAAATTACTGCAATGTCAATTGAAACTTTGCCGCGGTAATAGAAAACGCGGTTGAGAAGGTAAAAACCTACGAGAGCAGAGATACTACGCAGTAGTGTCAGAAATCGAAATGGCAATCCGAGTTCTCAATAATTTTCTTGTGCAAAATAAAGATTGCTTTATCACCATTTGCGTTGCAACTAGATAAATTTTATCTTGTGAACGAGACTCACGATAAGGAAGAAAACAGAGGAATAAATATCGCTTTTTATTAGGTCAGAATCAATAATCAGCAAGAGTAAGGTAGAGTAGAAACGAAATGGAAGAAATGAAGAATTAACTTCCTGTGTGTGTCGTGCAAGCGCGACAGATTTAACAAGAAATAATCTTATACATTCACTTCTCGTCAGTGTACTCTGACTACCGACTACATTCTGCATCTACATTAATCCTTCGACACGCATAGAGCGCGTCTATCATTTCTATCAGCTTACAGCAGCGATTGTGCACCATAGAACATCCTGCGCGAGCATTCTGAACACGTTCGCATTTCTCTCCTCCCCCCCCCCCCCTCCATCTCTCTCTCTCTCTCGTAAAAGTGCAAGGCTGAAGTTCAGGCTGCGTGACGACAAACAACCCGTGACATAAGAATTAACCGACGACACAAAATTTCAACCTGAAACGAAGGACGCTTTCACCTTCTCGTTGTAATTGGAATATGATATTTCTGCTGTGCATCGATATTTACATATGTCACTCGGACAGGAGCGGGTTATGCAATTAAAAGAACGGACCGCGCTTCAAGCCGAGCCGTGCCGTGCCGATTGCGAAACGAAGCCATAATCATTAATGAAGCAATAACGGCGGACGGTATGGAAATTGTATTGTCGTCCGCACGCGAGCCTTGATGCGCGTGACGCTTTACAAGAAAGATTTGCTCTCGTCGAGGGATAACTGCTTGTCGACGCGCGGAGTGCATGTTGCCAAATCTTTGATGAAGTCTCGACGGCTGTACTTTATTTACTTGCCAGGGAGATAGCTTTCACCTCACGGTCC
>NW_011967222.1:1476244-1486824 GCF_000949405.1 Vollenhovia emeryi
GTGCCGAGCATTGTGTAGTGTATCAACTCGCAGCTTTTTTCCGTAAGAGCTGCAAGTTGATTGGCCATGCATTTCTCGAAAATAGAGCTTGGACCAAGTTCTAGTCCCGAGAAATGTGTAGTGAATCAACGTGCAGCTTTTTTCCGTAAGAGATGCAAGTTGATCGGCATGCATTTCTCGATAGTAGAACTTGGACCGAGTTCTAGCATCGTAAACACAAGGCTTAAGACTCCCTTGCATCCCAGAGCGGAAAATAACCGATCCCTCCTCATATTTCTATCGCGTTTTCGCGGTTACCGGCATTGCACCGTGCAATCACGCGCGTAATTGCGCGCCGTCAATTTAATTTAAACGAAAAGTCCATAAATCAGTTTTCCTCCATCGCCGTGAAGGAGGCCGTTGAACTTGAGGTAATTATTTCGGAGAAACTTTTCACGACTGAGAAAAGTCTTGATTTAATTATCCCGGCGTTTTCTCGGTAACGCCTAAGCGCGGCATGGCTAACCATAAACGGTTACGAAGAACCAGGAGAAAGAGCGAGCGCCCTAAATGCACCATACATGGCGGATGGTAAAAGTTGCTGGCACGCAATGGTGCGCACAATATCCCCTACGTTCGCCTAATGTATATCGGAGTTTCTATTTGTTCCCAGACGCGTCATTACGACGTCGATCGAAAATGTTGGCGTCGATACGCGCACGTCGGTCTCCGAAATACCAGGAAGTACCAGGAAACTAACACGGGGCACGCGTTTGCTCGCGGTACACAGACCTGTTTGAGCAATTTCATGGGTCAAAAAAGGTCGTCGCCTTGAAGGAGTGACGTACACTTGGGCCGAATCGCAGACTATTACGTCTACGCGCTACGAGGCTCGCGCCTGCTCTGAAACGCGTGTTACGTCCACGTGTCGATTATGCAAATGTCGGGATCCTATTGACCACTGATTGCGTATTACGTCGATGATACTTGGAGATCGTGAGCGTGTTTCAACGCGGCATCTAACGATTTCTCATGTGCCGTCACACGATGCCCGCGCCGTACGCATTCAGTCGCGTCAAAGATTCTCATTACCTTCAGTTCCTGAGTTTCGTACTTCCATGTTCGTACAGCCTCGAGAAGGAACGTTAGATTTAGGGGGGGGGGAAGTCACGCTGAGAAACAAGTCAAACGCACTTGTTGCACCGAAGAACGTGCTTTATCAACATGGTGTAACGTCGATTTTATCTTCAGACTCCCATCTCGCGCGTTCAAGCGCATTCAAGAGTAATCGACCTCTTACATTTAAACGTTTATTGTACCCGCGATAAAGTCGGTAATTCTCAAGCAGGCGACGATACATTTGCATGGCCCCTTTGTACCGTGCCGCGAGTACTGATGAACCCTGGACCATCTCAAAAATTTATACCAATTGTAAGCAGTAAACAATGCGGGACCAACGACCACACGACGGCGTCGTCCAAGCGGATGCTTTGAATAATCAAGGTCAGCGCGCATTCCTCCAGAACTTTCCACGGACGTTTTGCTGTGGTGAACAATCGTCATCCACTTTTCCCTCTCGCAACAGGCTCGGCCGCCTAAGTGGCACGTAGCCGCCGAATGAATGGAACGTACCGAAAGACGGAGGAGCGTATCGGACTCGTTAGCGTATCAATCGCCGCGCATATACATGTATTCCTCGGGCAATCGTGAGAAAAAAAAGATTTGAAAAAACGGGAATCCCCTCGTCATTGTCCCGGGTTTATTTTTGTCGCATGTTCGCGACAACGCCTAGTAATCGCCGCACACGCGTGTACGTGCCTCATCGCGGCGTAGACTAAAACCCATTTGTGTTTTTTATTCACTTTTTTGACTTACGTAATGGGCGAACTAAAGAAAAGACTTACGGCATACCATTTTCATATATTTCAATAAGAAATTTTATCACGCACGACAGATAACAATTGATTACAAATTCTTTTAATTACTTCCACTTTTAACTTCTCTCCAGAAAAATGTTCTTGTGTGCGTGTGTGTGTAATTTTATTTCAACTTATTAACACGGTATATAAAAGTGAGTCTGTAATTTATGGCATTGCTTCATCATTCTTGATGCCATCCGGATGCGAGCGGGTTTTCGATAATCGAAATGAGTATGAAGTCATTTTAGATTTATTAGTCAAACTAATGAGTGGACGTTACGTGTCTGGCACCGTAGCGTCTCGTGAAGATGTCTCGCTAGCCAGATATATTATCATTAACGCGGGACCTTTCTACGCGAATTCGCATTGATTGGAAAGATCTACGACCATTGGCATAATTAAAGATCAGATTTACTATACTGTGATCGGGCTCGATATGCGAATGCATAAACCGGTGGGAAGTTACCAAACGGGTCCGAAGAAAGTTTCTTGTAGATCAAAGGGGGGGGGGGGGGAGTGAAATAAATGGCGAGCGTTTGAGAGGAATCCGATGAGAGTTTCGAGGAGGGTCTTTCTCCTCCTTGGTTCCTTCTCGTGTGAAATTAGCTACGCGTGGCTGCGAGATTTTATTAACATTTCTCTGCAGTATAATGTCCGAGTTCCTATCACTCTCGATCTCAAAGCGCTCGCTCGGCGCTCGGCGCACGAGAGGCGAAAGATTTCACTAATCTTCGTTAGAGATAGTCTACTGTGCGCCGCACTGCATGATTGTATTATTTTGTGACATAAAGTATTATTGCGAACTTATACACCTCTGTCTTAGGTTTTAGTATACACAACGCGAATTGCGAGATACACGGTACAGTGTTTTTATTAATATATTTTGCTGCTGCGCAAATGCACAATTATAATTTTATTTAGTATAATTTATTAGCAGTGTTAATATTATCAACGATAGCACTATTAATATTGAAATTTTCTATAATATTTCATTTAATATTATTGAGGCATACAATGACACTCGTTCATAGATTTTAATTGTCCAGTGTTACTTCCGTGCAAATTTCCAGAAAATTGTTCATTTTTTGAAGGTGCACGTTAGCAAGCTGATTCGAGATTTTTCGCTATTCCTACGTTCGTGCTCGAAATAATAGCGCAAATTATGTTAAGATCACAGATTGGTATCGTGCAACGGATTACGGTACTTTATGTAACCTTTAAAAGCCAGAACATGTTTTGTGATCTGAATTATTTAACGCTACGCGTCTGCTCGTCGTTATGAGGCTTAATTGAATTAGTTACTTTCACTCGTTCGAACGGCTATTCGCATTGCTAATTAATCCGGATTATTAATTTAGGAAAGCGGCGATTTTGCAACGGCGTGATTTAAGTAAAGCCACACGATCTGTCTTCGGACACACAGTTCTACCAGAGGCATCTTCTGATAAAAATAAAAATTACATAATATGCAAAATTTATCGAACAACTTATTACATATTTATACAATACATTCAATGGAGAAGCAACCTCACAAATGTGACATCTGTATACAGATGTAATTTTATAGCGCGCTGTTTTTAAGATAGTAAACATGAGATAACATGCGAGGTCAAAGGCGTACGGAAAGAAAAATGCCGCTGCCGTACAGCTTTTTATCTGCATGTGGCAACTGAATTTCAATTGGAAAATATGGGCAGCTAATATTTCGTTGTGATAGCCAAATATTTTGCTACTGTGCCTATTTTATTAGGTTTGCGACGGCAAACCGTTCGCTGTGATTTAAAAATTTATAGTTAGGGCAGCAAAATATTTTTAGCAAACCATGATTAGCGAAAATGTGTTTTTCAGTACGTCTAACTTTAACGAGGGGTAGACATTTATCCACAGTAAAGTATATCTTATCATTATCAGTGTGTTGCAATAACATTTGACCGATTCTAATAAGTTATCAGTTTTGGTTCATGCGAATGGACCAAACAATTCGAACAATCTCGAATTACAATAGACAATTACGCGTTTTGAAAGTACTTGACCGCCTCTTCGAGCTATAATAGTTTCCTACCCTAATGAAGTCCCAGTTAGGAAGTTACGAGTTTTGTCCATTCCAAGGTGTGCTACAAATTACAAAAAGTTGACAATTAATATTTTAAGCAAGCTAAAGGCACTACGTACACGATTGAATAGGAAAGTCAATTGGTGGACACTCCGGATAATCGGACAGTCACCCGCATTTCTAACGATAAATCATTTGTAATTGTCAGAGAAAGCTGTATTCCTGTATCAAAGTTGAAAAGCGAATTAGACTTGCGTTGAAAACGCGCTTTATTTTCAAGAAGAGATTGATCTTTCCCCCCCGAGTCGAAACACTTCGGTTGGTAGTCCATGTAAAACGCATCTCCCGCTGCTTTTGCGAACTCGAATTGGAACCTGTACAAGACGAACAAGGTATCGACTGGTCGTTCAACAGTTAAAAACAAGTACGTAGTACGTAATCGTTCAACTTTTACCGCGGCTCGCATTTGGATATCGAGGGCACCTGCGTGCCGTTCTCGTCACGGAGAAACTGACCGTTTCATCGCCAAAGGAAGGGTCGATATCGTTCATCTTGCACAGTCGTCACGTCCTCCGTGGTCTTTATTAAGTCCCTACGGTACCGGAATTGCACTTCAGATCTCGAAAAGCGATTCGTGCTATGCTAAATCTTTTATGCATAATATATTGGTTAGTATTTTATTCAATTTTCATATATTAATCTTCTATAGATTTATGACGTACTCTTTTAGAGTAATCTTCTGAAGTAAACTGTGATACGTGAGATGTGATGGGATGTATGTAACGTGAAGAAAAAGTATCGAAATTATAAAACAAAGCATTAAAAATATATATGTATATATTATTGTCTCGTAAAGAAATTATCGATAACATTGATATCGCTAAAAAAATTTCTTGCATGCATTTCATCCTTAAACCTGTACAACATTTCATTTAAAGTACTTTCTTTCCGAAACGATATTTTTTTCGGTATATTTGAAGAGAATCTCTTTAATCTTATTGTTAGTGCACACGTTTTATTTATAGATTAAAATTCTAAAAAATATTAGAATCTCTGTCACAGGTTCTTAACGAGGAACGTTCGGTTTTCCGCATCTTTGTCGAAATCAATTGCACGTAATGAGAAAAAAAAAGTACAGTATGACGGAGTCGACGACCCGTCATGCCTTGCTCTTTTCTCCTCAAGGATCTTCGTCGATATATCTTTGCGCGATGCCGCGAGCCTTGGAATCGCTGCACGATTCGACTGCAAAATGAGGCAACGCCAGTGATCGTTATGTGCGTTGCGACGTCTCTTTTAACGTCCTGGTAACAATTTAGCAGGCGGCTTGCGCGACCTCCGTTCGCGATTTACATTTAAAAAGAAAATGCGGAAACTTGGCGTGCGAATCAAGGGCAAGCTGAACCGACTCCGGTTCCCTTTTCCTTTTTTTTCTTTTTATCGTGGCCATGCGTCAAGTTCAATGTCGTCTGCTTGCTTTAATGATCTCACTAGACAAATCTTAAGATCCTGTTCTCGTTGCTGTCGGTGGATTTCGAATTTCATTCTTAAGCCCAAAATTGCAAAAGTTCAAATAGTCTTCAATCAATTTTTTTCTTGATATACACGGTTTCGTTATATAGAGAAACCATATAAATCCCGAAGGATATATTTGAATGCAATCTAAACATATATTATCCTGCGCTACGGCGGAGAAAGTTCTCTATAGATACCTATACCTGTCGCGTGTATTTGGAGAGCATATATTTCTCCGTTTTCGGAAGACACAAAGGTAATTGAACAACTTCCTGTTGTGAAATACGACGTTTTGACTTTGCGTGTTTATTTGAATAAGTGTTGAAACGACCTCTTGTTCTCTCGTAATAATGATAGCGAGAAAACGCAAGGATAACCGCTGTTTCCTCTGTAGCCCAATTAATTCCAAGACTATTAATAAATGTCACACACTGTAAACATATTTATTTCGAGAACTAAACATCAAGGCGAAACATCCATTATAATGTAACAATTTCTTATAAAAAATAATAATTTCTAATGTTCCACCATACTTATTTTTATTTGCCGTTTGAGAATATATCGTAAATTAGATGTTGAAATAGCTGCCCATTTTCGTAAATAAATGTACGACGGTCGTCATTAGGCATATGGTAATTCACAGCGAGAAAGCGGATGTTGCCAGGATGAAAGTAAACTAAAGATAATATCCGGAACTAGCAGATTAACTTACTACCTCTAGCGATATACACTTCTTCGTAAAGGTTACAGAGCGTTTCTCCCGAAGTGGGAATGCTCTTGAAGAACTCTTAGGCCGGTATTCACAGTCGATTCTTATTTCAAAATCATCTTAAGTGTTGTCTTAACGGGCTAATACGGCTCTGTGATTGGTTAGAAACACATTAAAAGTATACTTAAGATGATCTTAAATATAAGAGCGGACTATGAATACCGGCCTTAGGGTTAAAAATTACAAGTTGATTAAAGCAATGTCAATTAAAAGAAATTCCAACTCATCTTCCCATAAAATTTCCCTCTTGTAATCCCCGTTGGCGCAAAAATATATATTTAGGAGATAAAAAAATATTGGTCATCATGTTGAAACAGTCGAAAATATAAATAGCAATCACCAGAAATGGTTTGCTCTGTTGAATATACACAGCATTGGTTATTTATCGAATATTATGCTGCATTTGCACGTGATTTCTGAAGACTTTCTTGTACAACGCGCTCGCTTATATGTTTCCAACGTATTACACAATGTTAGGAATTCCCTATAGGTACAATAATGTTAAGAATTCTTTTCATTTATGCTAAGGAGACTTCATAAAATGATTTCATCATCATTATATCTTATCATGCAATCTAAGCAATTTAAATGCCGGTCTTATCCTTATAGCTTTGCAAATTACGTCGATAGCTACGTGCCGTATCGCGCCTTCGAAGTGTTCATCATGCATGAGACGCATCATCTGACGCACTTCAGGGTGCACATGAATCAGACGTATACTCGCGTCGATTTTACGACTTCGCGTCTGACGTTAAACATTTCTGGGTCGACTGGGATTAATATCCAGACATTCGTTTATTACGACTGTTAATTAAACAATTCAGAACTATTTATTTCTCTGATCAAGCTTCTAACCCCGACCATGACTGGCGATGTGTTTCTAACACAGAAAATTTATTGCGAAAAATTTTACCACAGGTTTGAACCTGGACCTCCCTACACTCTAGGCGGGCATCTCACCAATTCGACCACCGAGGTATATGATAATATTTGTCGCAATAACAGTATAGTCGCAAGAACAATAAATTTTCTGTGTTGAAAACACATCGTCAGTCATGGTCAATTAGAAGCTTGATCATTGTTAGTCATTTGCGTCAAATAATTCTTGATGTTATTTATTTCTCGATTACTATATCTTTTTATAAAATATAAAGAGGAAGATGGACCAATATCAGTAATAAGAGGCCGTAAATATTATTCTATTTTTTATTCTCAAATAATTGGAAATTAAATAATCAAGTAGTAAACGTTTCTGCTTTAATAATTAATTCTTCAACGAAAGAAAAATGTCACTTATAGTAATGATTAAATATTAAAACAGTGAGCTTATTGTCAACCCATAAGCTCACTGTTTTAATTAGTTCTTCAGTTTCACAAATTTAAAGCCGTAAAATTAAATTTAACGACTGACACTAATGGGGCAATACATAAGAAGAAAGAAGGTATCTCAATCCCGGTAACACCGAGTGTACGTTAACATGTGTGCGAATCTTCGGATCCTTCCTTTTCTTTTACGATATCGATTTTCTTTTGATTGAACGATTGCGCGCGAAACTCGTGTAAAGATATGTTTTATTTTATCGTACCCTTTTTAATGTACCTAATGCTACATCGCATTATCCCAGCAACGATCTAGATAACGAATATAATCTTTGGTTTATTATCGTGAAAATTTGATTATTCTCGGAGTATAAGATGTCGCTATTTGTTTAACAAAATTACTCTATAAGTTTCTGCGAAAGGTATAAGTTATTTTTTCACTCGAAAATTTTACTTGCGCTTCCTGAAACTAATGTCAAGATACTTTGTTAAACACTACTAATACTATTAATAATATACTGTTATATGCAGCACTTAAAAATAATTGGCAGAATTATAATGATAACTTGTGCTTTATTGATGATTTGAATTCCATTTGTGAAAAATTTTAAGGAAATGACTCTGTTAATAACAAGTGATCTGAGGAATAATTCATTATTGTCGGAGGGATAATTGCATTATGTTCGATTCATAGAAACATCTTTATCACCAACCTTTATGCCACGACCTTTTTTCTGATCTATTCAAATTCTGCTTTATTACTCGTGACCCTTAAACTCTTCTCATTTGAAAGCTGTTACAGCCTAGATGTTTTCGTGTTAAAATTTCCATTTTTAAATGTTACAAGGAATTTATTAAAATATTTATCGTCAGTTTAGAGACATGCTGTTTGCAAGGAAGATTACATTAACATGTATATAGTTTCTTTAATATATGTATATAGAGTGCTGACTTAAATATGGGGGCGCTAAATAGCTCAGCGCCGTCTCTGATCATTCATTAGGATCCATCCATTTTCAACATTTCACCGACAGGCATTTACCTTCAGACATGAAGGTATAGATTATGTCAAGTGTACTCTTCGCATGGACATAGCGTACGCTGCTTACGCTACAAATCATTCGGGAATTTACCGCATCGTAAAACTGTCCAACGATATTAGATACACGTATCAACGATTTAGAATGTCCCATATTTTCGAATTTTTCATGTATTAAAAAAAATAACGTAAATAATCATAAAAAATTATTTCTTTAATTCAGACATACTTAAATATCTGTTGTTGCATATTTTAGACGATATAGATGATTAAATAAAACTTTGCTAAATATATTTTGACAATTATTAGATAAAAATATGTGACAATATAGCGATGCGATTTACCGCATTCGGACATTCGCCTCACGTTACTCTAACTTTTTTTATTTGCAAGAGGTACAATTAGTCTGGCCATGAAACATAATTGCACTCGGTTCTTCCTCCTGTAATATCTCAAGATCGTCCTCATAGCTCGTAAATTTATCATAATAATATATGCCACAGGCAATTATATATTCTTGAAGTGGCGACATCCTTTCTCTCACTTCCTATAACAACTAGTTATTAAACCTACATTGTTTTCCAAGGATGCATGATTCAACTTTAGAGTGACTGTAACTGTATTTCATGTAACCTTCCTTTGTACGACAATAGATTTTGATTACTTTTATTAATACACTCACCACTTGTTTTTAATTCAATATAGATATTGTTAATATTAAAAATTTATATTATATGCACTTATATCATAAATTAGATATTAGACATTTCTAATCAAATAATTCGTTCTTATTTGAAGTTCATTATGCATGAAGCTAATAACATATGTTGTCTTCATTAAACTTTTGCATGACTTTTCAAACAGCGATGATAAATACAAGTTTATTTTTTGCATTTTCATGTAAAACAATTACATTAAAATTGCATTTAAAGAGAACATGAGTGATAAAAGTAATTGTTCTGCGGTGTACAATATCATTTTCATCATTTATTAATTAAAATTGAGAAATTTTAATATCAAAATAATAGATTAAAGTAATGTTAAAGCAACGCGATTATAATGCTGTGCCGTTACAATATGCAAGTGTGTGTATCGTATAAATAAGTTTATAACGTCAACCTTATTTATGAATTTTGTGTTGATTTTTATTGTTCTACTGATTAAATCTTATAGCTTGTTTTATGTACAACTAATCCAAGAAATATTATTAATTTCGTTGAATTGAAGGCTAATTTACTGTTATAATATAAATATTCGATCAATGTACGTCGAAATATTCACAAAAATAATTTTAGATATAAAAAATTAATATCTTATTTTTCAAATAAATGAGAACTAAAAACTCGCGATATTAAAATTAACAAGAAGAAAGAATGAGCTTTGAAACGTGATTTTTGTGCGTAAATTAATATTAAACAGTATTTGATTAAACAATTAGATAAAAATTAAAAATCGTATGGTTGGGCTCTGCCTTCCTGGAGCCGTCCTCAGCGACGTGATGCTAGATAAATGAAATATTTAAATAATTTCATGCTCTATCTCTATCTCTCTCTCCTCTTCGGCGATTATTTAAAAATTGAATGTACAAAAATAGTGTCATTTTTAAGAGAACTAAATAAATTCTGTTAATATTCATAGTTTGTAAAATATTCGGATATATAAAAATTGTGACTAAACGACGAAAAGTAGTGGAATCTATTGATAAAATCTAGATAACGTATTTTTACAACTAAAACCTTGGGAAAGACATCGGAAACTGGTTTTTGACTCTGTACTTGAACAATATTATACCATCGGATTTATTTCAATAGCGACTATCAAAATATAATAGACTACAATTGCGAGTAAGTATGGATTTTGTAATAGTTCGTTTAGGAACTAGTTTGTGTAAATCAGTTTGAGTTGTTTTGCCGCTTTTTGACCTCTCGAATATAAATTAATGTATCCATATTGAAATTGCATATATGCCCCTCTTTTAATATTTAA
>NW_011967222.1:1489533-1497740 GCF_000949405.1 Vollenhovia emeryi
TACGGGTATTAGGACACACCCTGTATATCAGAGAATCATGATTTACAAATCAAATATTTTAATGTCTTAAAATTAAGTACCTTCTTTTATGAATGCATTAAATGATTTCAGTGATAAGAAAGTGAACTAAGACAATCAATTTCAGAATGAACGTTTTCTATTACTTAATTCTCATCGATGGCAGCTACATTAGATTAATTTGGGCCGTCGGAATAGGAATTATTCTCTAACAGTTATTTTTATAAGAGTTACTCTCCCAAGCACCGGTTCCGTCGAAGGTGAACTATGATACCAGTGCGGTACCTAAACACTTTCGCTATTCGGCTCTGGTATAAAGTGCACGTGTGTATCTGCATACGTGCGGGAATGCATGAATATATTGACAATGCAATTATTCTTGTTAACGCAACGAATTACTGCGAAGTGCCTGTAACGTATTAGCATAGAAAAACCGCGTCTCCACTTACAGAATGCCGAATGGCCAATTTAACGGGTACGAGCAAAGCCGCCGGTAAGATTATCGATCGCGAAACTTTGTTCTGAAATAATTATCGCGAATCATTGTGCTCTAATAATTATACGCAGCGATGCAATCTGCTTGTTATTCTCGATATCGCGCCGTCTCCTCCTCCATAAACATTTCGTAAGATCTCTATAATTGTAAAGACCTTCACACGCCTGTCGACATACAGACAACGGATTTTTCCAAGCCATTATATCCGGCATTCTCTATGATGATAGCTGAGAACGTTTCTGCTTGACATTTAGTCTTCGTTTGCTCAAAGGTTGTTTATTCTGCATTAATCCTGCGTATAAAGTACACTTGTGAGCATTCTGCATGCGTGAATGCAAGCTGTTTCGTCTTAAAATCACGCAGCCGCTCCGGCTTGCATATTTATCGCACAGTTCAAGCAGGATTTTTGGCGTACAAACGCTAAAATCGATTACGCGCACGAAATGTACAATTTTTTCCTGTACATGCGGGATGTGCATCGGCCGTTACATATTTGGTCCGCGGCGCGTGTGTTTCAAGTTCGTTTGTTTTAATCTTATCTGCTTACTATTGCAGTTGACTTTGTGAGTACAAAGAGTTCCTTCACTGCTAAATTTATACATTTTAACACAAATTGTAGTTGAAAAGCAACTGTATTTTATATTCAAGGAAATACATAATAATTGAGGTCGTGATATTATAGAAATATAGAGCAAACGAATTGAATTTAAATCTCATCTATGTGAATCAGCAAATTGCTAACGTAGAGCGTAAGCATGAAATCGTACGTTTCGCAAGAAAACCGAGCGTGGTTATTTCTTTATTATCAGAGGGACGTATTAAGTTATTTTCCAGTGTTGCACCAGAGTATCGAAGTTCACAGTCAAGATACGATCCGATATCGCGGTATCTTAAAAATCTCTTCTGATTTACTTCCTGCACCTTTCGCTTGTACGTACTACAGTTGCGTGCGGCTGAACGCAAAAAAAAAAAAACTAATCAGCTTGTGTGTCAACTAGCGCTATTCAATACCACTCCACTTACAGATCAAACGTTCAAGTTTAAGCAACAGCAATTTGAATAACGACGCGGTAATAAATCGACCTACTTAGGAGAATGCATTAGCTGCAGTAAAATTATGCAATACGAACTTCAAAGGTACAGAACTTGCTTAGTGAATACAAAGCAAGATTAATGTACTCATTTGTTCGCTTGATTTTCATATTAGAAATCAGAGACTGCTTGTAATATTACAATATTACAACGTTTATCGATTGTAAATAACGTGTATTAAAAAAGTGCTATTCTGAAATTATTGTGATGTCGATACTTAAGCGTTCCACAAACGTTCACGGTAATCTTCAAAAACATTTGCTTACAATAATCTAATTAAATCATTGTTTCAGCTGTTGCTTGCAAATAACATAAATGTGTAGAAAACCGTTTACAACTTTCAAACTTAATATTGTGACATTGATACACTTATTATAAGCAAATGTGTTTGAAGATTAGCGTCCCGACAATTTTCAACACTAATCTTCAAAAACATTTGCTTACAATAATCTAATTATCTTCGTCTTACCCAGCAGTACGACTACATTCGCAAATGGATATAGTTGATATGTATTTTTATGTTAATATAAAATATATTAAAAAATTGACAGAGAGAGAGAGAGAGAGAGGGGGGGGAGGGAGAGAGAGAGAGAGACAAAGGTGTTGTAACGACAGAAAAACTATGAGAGAGTCGATAAAACAATGAATATCAGATATGAAATATTACGAAGAAATTTAATCAGTCGTCCGTTTCTTACGCGAATACAAATTACGAATTTCAATGGCAATGCCGAGCGATTATTTCTCGATGAGAAACATATGATATATCGCATTTTATAATAAAAATCTTGTTGAGCATAGAGAAACTAGGTAGTTTAGCGAGTCCGAAAGAAATGGAGAGCGCTCGCTTATCAGACTCGCATTCCCAAAGGTACGCATATACAAGTGTGGGGTTTCGATTTCTGCGGTTTTCACTCTCGATCGGAAAGTGTCGCTTCCACAAGAGGAGTAAAAGTCACGGGACCCCGGCGGTAAAAACAGGTGTGGAGACGCATACTATAGCTGGTCAAGCCGAGAAAGTCAAGAGCGCGAATGTTGCCGGTGTGCTCCAAGGAGGTATCTCTCGCGCAGCCTGTTAGCCTACTTACGCGGCGTTAGTGGCGGCTCGAAAATTCGTGGCGAGACGAGACCGGTCTCGTCGATTCAGTAATATTGATCGCCGATAGATCTCCTCGGCGAAAAAAAAAAGAAGCGCGGCGTCGTCGGCCGCTCTCGGCTACAGTGACTCCGATTTACCTAAGTCTTGCATAATGCGATCAGCCGTCCCCGGATTGGCGTCGCGTCACGCCGGCGGCCGATCATCGACGGCGAAATTTCGAAGACCCGCTTCTTCCACTGCGCTTTCGATCCGAGAAAGTCGCGATTTCGCACGTACGCCACGGCTCGAAAATCGCCACTGTGATTTCTCGTGAATACACCGAGCGCAAGTGGCAACTGCCGGACGAGATATTAAAGGTAAGGCTTTTCTCGATTCGATTTAAAGGGCTTTTCGGTTTTGCATTCCCACGTCCGGTTACCGCCTGTGGAAATGTACCGAGCGAATCAAGGACATTTAAACATGTAAATTCAATTCAATATAATCAGAATCGATAAGATTTTAAACAGGCAATAAATTGACGTAACGCAATAACGAAACTTTCTGCAGAGATGCCAAAAGTAAGGTAATACTAATCTGCAAAAAATTACAAAAAAAAGTTGCATTTTACATACAGAGAGACATCGTAATTCACTTTAACTTGTTGGTTTCCGAAAGTAACATTTGATAAGGCAAAGTTTATTTAAGAGTTAATAAGGAACAGCATTGTTCATTGTGTTGAAACTATAGAGTGAACCTTTATTTTCAATTGACTTAAAACTCGATAAATCAATATTGATCTGTAAAAACCATAAGACTTTCGTCCTTGACTTAAAGAGAGAATTTGATAAAGATTCATTTGCAATTCGTCCTACGTGCCGGAGGCAATAAATGGTTTAAAAAATGCAATTTTTTTTGTAATTTTATAAACACTGGAAGCGTTTGTTTCGCACGTGTAAACATAAAATACCTAAAATCGCCCGTAGACGAATTTAATCGTTTCTCTGCAATTAATTTGAATAGATTTCTTAGTGCATACGTGAAGACGTAATGATGAAAGGCATGATAAAAAAAACTTGTGTAAACTCCTTCGGCTCACAGAAGAGAATCCAAATAAGAGGTGAAAACTTCCGCCTTGAAATACGTCTTCGAAGGACGCCGAAACAAAAGATACCCTCACGTGAATTTCTGCGCATATGAACACATTTATATATTTTGCATATCCATACGTGGAAAATGTGTATGTGTTCTACATGGGTCTAAATTCATATAGGAAGGCATCAATAATTCCTAGTGTACAACGTACACTAGGCATCACTGCGTATGCAATGTATATGTATAAATGTGTTGATAGGTACACAAATTTATGTGGAAAGGCATCGGTGATTCCTAGTGCACTTGCTTCATTATTTTCGAGAACGTGCGTATTTCTCGAATGTTTACGTTCTCCTGACTCTTTATTAACTTTCTCAGCCTTTTTGACATTTCAATTAATTTGACTAGTGATTAATACATAATTGAGTCCGTAAGATTTTTGGTTAAATAGACGTCATCAAATTAATAGGATAAAAAGATATCATTGTATAAAAACTTCTGGTTAGATAACACAATTAGTTAACATTTTAAATAACGTAATACTACAATATTCATTTAAATACTATTATTTAATCAGAAATCTGATCGAATCACGTTAGTTATACGCATATTCGTGTTAGAAAATTATTCTCGGAGATGTAATTTTTTAGTGTAAGAATAAATTTAACGTAAAATGTATTTGTTTTCTCTCTCTCTCTCTCTATTTCTCTTCAACATTTGGATATACTAGTCTCATTTCAAGTGCAGAAAGTGCAACATAGTGCAGCCACGAAGAGCACACCTGCGGATCGTCCAAGCTCTTGAGCGCGTTCGAATTGTAACGCGCGCATGCGTACGACCAATGACGCGCCTCACTTTCCTAGTCAACGCAGTCTCTAAAAGCACGCAGGAATTAGGCATCCGTCTTTCGTGCGCGATTCTCGTCGCAGAGACGCCGCGGAAAAACTGTTGGCGCGGTCGCGCGCGCGCGCGCGCGCCCTTCGCAATGATCTCCGTTCCTAAACGCGCTCGGCCGAGAGGTCGTCGCTCGTTTGACACCTCGGTACGTCACTAGCAGACGATCCATACGGCGTCTGCTAGGACCAGCTGACAGGCGTACGCCGGAGCCAGAGCGTGTCGCTTTAAATATCCCCGGGTCACCGCACGTGGATCCTACTCGCGTGGGCAACGAAATGCCCCGACGCGATTCACCTCCCGCGAGAATCCCCGAGTTTCACCTCGAGCTTCACCTCGCGAGGACACGGGGAGCCGGGTTTAGCACCTGACCCAGATGTTATGTAATTTTTCACCACGACGAGTTCTCGCGCGGATCGCTCGAAACGCGGCCCTCGAGTCGCCCGACGAGGTGCCGCCGCGAAACATCGTCGAAACTGTCCGTCTCCGACTCCGCGGTCGGCGTCGCGTCGGCTCAAATCATATGACCACAGAACGACGGCGGTTAGGTGTCACCGCCGAACGTAGGTTAGGTCGGCGGCGACGGTCGAGCGTCAGGAGCGTGAAAATCGCCGAAAACTGAATGGAACGGCGCGTTTTCTCTGGCGCGTCGCCCCGACGGACCGTCGGCCGGACGGACCGACGCTCCAGACGGACGTCGGGGACGCGGGACGATTTGAAACGGCGCCTACTTTTGCGCGGGGGCGAAGTTCGTTCTCGGCGACGGACTTACCTGGCAGTGCTGCAGCAGCGCGCCGCCCGTCCGGGAGATCGCTGGCCGCGACTTGACACATGCCGTGGTCGAAACTCTCCTCCGCAACTGGGCGACATGTCCGAACTGGCACAGTCTCTCCACACGAGCACAAAGCCTACTCGATCCTATACATGCCATCGCGCGGACTATAGTGAGGGGACTCACTACCGTCCGAGTGGCCCGTACCTCTCGTACGGCTCTATTCACTCGCCGTCCCACCACACTTCGAAAAATTGCAACCCTCCCCTCAGCCGTCGGCTCGCGCGTGTCCGTCGTCTCCCCCCTCCCCTCCCGGCCCGCCGCCACGGTGCTCGCTAAACCCGCGAATGAGAGCGGCTCGCGCCGCTTTAGATGAGTCTCTATGCGCCCTCCGTCAGCCACGTGCCAGGCCGCATGCGCGCGTCCGCGCGCCGTCCAATGCCACACGCTTGTCGTAGCTGCGCCCCTCGGGAACTTTCTACATTTGAATTTGGGCCCGAGCAGAAAGATTGTCGTAACCGTTTGCGATTCTGTCGTAAGACTTAAGTCGGTGTCAGAATTGTCAACGCACAAAGAATTATCGTAATTGTCGCATTCGTCGCATCGCAAGGCGACTTACGACTTCCGACTTAAGTCCTACGACGGAATTGTAAACGGTTACGACAATCTTTCTGCTGAGGCCCTTATGAGGCCTGTTATACAATTCGTATGTCGCTGTCGAATGTCGGTACGTAGCCGATGATCCAATGAGAAAACTAATTTTTTTAATAGACATTCGACAACGACGTATTGTATAACATTGTTTTACGTGGCCTAGTTTACATCGTGCACTTGATACGCGTATCAAATAGTGTATTTGAACTGATCAGCCAATGACCAAACGAATTTACTAGTTATTTACTATTTGTTACTATTTGATACGCGTATCAAGTGCACGATGTAAACTAGGTCAATATGAGGCTGGTATTACATTTGTCGTACGACAAGTTGTTCAAGTGTGTTGGTTGGCTGCAGGATAGAAAACTTCTCGAGTATCTAGAAATTTTCTGGCTTGTAGTCAATCAACACGCTTGAAAAATTTGTCGTACGAGAAATGTAAGGGCCTGAGCAGAATAGCTGTCTTGTATTCTTACGGCCTGAGCAAATTGGCTGTCTTGTACTCTTAAAACAATGTTTTGTTTTAAATCTTTGTCTTAAATGTATAAGACAGCCATTCTGCTCAGGTCCTAATAGTAAACAGTGGTACCGACGGTGATACTAAAGTGAAGACCGGTGCAGTACAATATACATAATTTTTATGCGTCTTGTATAAAAGTTCACGTGACCGCTGAAAGAACAACGGCAAAAAATGCCTGTTTTTTTGGTCCTAGATTTTTCAAATAAATTTTATACCAAACGATAGCTCGTGATAAGACATTAATCACATAAAAATTTTACGATGAGCATACGATTGGCTTCGGAGATATAGAGGGTCAAAGTGGTTATCACCTACTAAGAAAGTATGACACTGTCGACACTATAGCTTGAATTTTCGTTGAATTTTTTCGAAACTCAGTACCTATGGGTTCTTTGAGTTGCTGATTATGAATCTGATGTCAGATTTTATAAAATTTATTTGTAAAATCGAGGACCGAAAAACGGGCATTTTTTGCACCCTTTTGGCAGTTGTCCTTTAGCTGCTAAAGTTTAGCCGGCCAACTCGTAAGATGATGTTAATCTGACGATTTAGTGTTTTTTAAATATTCTTATTATTAATTATATTATATGTATGATATGATACCTGGAATTCGATAGTATTTAATTTTTATTTAAAACTGCATTTTCACTGTTACCATCCGGATAAGCAGCTTTTTCTGATAAACGCAGTCATTGACAATATCGAAAAGTGGATGTAGCACGGACACGCACCAAAAAGTGATATTTATCGACTGTGTCGATAAGTAGATGTGTCTCCGTAGTTCTCACATCCACTTTTGGTGGCGAAAATCGGTCCCAAGTAAACCCCGCTCTCTATTAGCGAATTCGGTTGCTTGCACTGGTGCGCACTGAGTGCGCACTAAGGCTTGTTTACAGTCAATTCTTATATTTCCGAAGCGTCTTAAATATTCTTGAAATATTTCGTAGCCAGTAAAACGATCTGTATAGCATCCATACGGATTGTTTTCTGGCTAAATCGCTTTGAACATGCATTTAAGACAAAGTTAAGTATAAAAATTGACTGTAAACTGGCCTTGGTGTGCACTCGGTACGCACTAGTGCAAGCAACCGAATTCGCTATTAGATAGAAGTCTATGCTCCCACCACTCTTGCTCCATTTTCGTTGCCACACCACAGTCAAGAGTGTGTGTGGGAGAGGGGAATCACTCGCTTGTGTGCTGTGCGCATAGAGCTATTACAGATAGAGGGAGGGAGTCAACGAAGGACGCGATATAGCCGTAGAAAGAGAACGCTGCAATAGAGGCCGGTGTGTCATTGTCTCATAGCGCATGCGTATTAGGTACTGCGTGCGCCTAACTGCACTAGTTCAGAATGTATCTTTCTCTTTCCACATGCTTTTATAAGAAAGAAAGAGACACACTCTGCCTACAAGCGCACACGTTACGCGCATGCGCGTGACTGTTAGACAGTGACACATCGGCCTCTATTGCAACGTTCTCTTTTTATCCCACTATCGCATGCGCTTACACGTCGTCCCATACCTACTTCCCTCTATCTGTAATAGCTCTATGGCTGTGCGCCTCACATTGCTGCAGATCAGTGTTCCG
>NW_011967222.1:1499222-1511674 GCF_000949405.1 Vollenhovia emeryi
CTGCAGATCACTGCAGATAGGCACCTCTTCTGTCGGAACGTGCACCTATTAAGCTCAAGATTGTAGGTGGCACGATGAATAGGTTAAGTTTGGTTTTTCAAAAATTTGAACAAGCGATTCAAACCATTTTTGGCCGCGGTTTTCCTCCAGGTAATTGAAAATCGACACATGTACACGTATTCTCAATTAAATTTGAAAAATTAATACGAATAAGTGATTATCTATGTTTTTTTTATTTTCTAACCTCGGTTGAAGAAGTTGTGGAGTAATTGATTTCATAGATAAATGAAAAGCAAAGCTAATTTGGGTAAATTTCGTTCAACACGTTTATTGAAATATGAAGAAACTTTGAAACTTTCCATCGTAGGGCCACTATGTGCGGTCACGGACTGCCACGGTTTTCCGAGCGAATTGAAATCGACGAACCTCGGCAGACAGTCTCTAAAGGACATTATTGGGAATGGCATTGTGTGGGCGGTTCCGAAACGTCGCCGTAGCTTGGAAAGAAGGCTTATGAGGAAATTCGGAGTAATGAAATATAATTGGAAACCATCTATTGCAAAAACCAATATATTAATGTGCGTGAATTGTGGTTATCATCACGAAGCTGGCCGTTTATGCGGTACATTTCACCAGTATAATTATAGATTAAGAAAGTTGTAAAAAGCAACTTAAGTTTACTTCCTTGAATGTAAAAATAATCGAAAGCAACTTACGATGGTTTCTCGATATCTGTTTATCGTATAGGACATTGCTACGAAAAAGTAAAGCTTGAGACTCAAGAAATGCAAGACGCGATTCAGGAAGGGTTGGGTCTAAACCCGGTAGAGAAGGATGTAATTGTGTTGTACGAAGGAGAAAGGAACTCTGAAACGGAAAAGTTTTGGAAGGTATTAAAAGTATACGTTTTGCCCATACGCAGTTCAATTTTGTTTACATAAATACGAATTTAATCCGTATTTAATTCCAGAACCAAAGAATAGTCGAGTTGCCGAAGAAAAGGCCTTCGTGGTTTCATCAAAACTTATTGGAGCCAACAACGCAGGAGCCATCGGACAAAAAGGATGTTAAACCTACTCATCTTGCGTAAAATGTACTTGAAATTAGATTTTAATTTTTCATAGCCGAAAACCAACGTATACCAGTAAAGATGGATATTCGGAATTTTTCAAAACCGAGACTATTAGAATGTAAATATTCCATAAATTTATATAACAAGTGTTTTGTCATGTAAAGATCTTTTATGTGGCGAAAATATTTCTATTTCATCTCACGATTGCGTTTATTGGTATAAAAATAAATACTTTTGCAACACGTAATATTGTCTCGCTTCTGATTTATACCGGATGTTATTTGATCTATTTCAATATTCTGTATTCCCAATCACCTTAAATGTTCCTACACACGTTGGAATCTCTGAAGCAAATTTCGTGTGTAACGACTTTCACTGGTTTTTATGACAAAATCAATGTACAAGCTCGAAATCCTCTGTAGCCTCCTTGGTAAAATGGTTTATGACGTGTTCGTGGAACTCGGCAAACGGTATGGACTTTTCATAAACAATCCCGCACATCGGGCACGTATTGATATCGACGTCCATATCGTTCAAGTTGGAACACTTTTCCATAGACACACCGGGAGTCATGAGACTAGTCTGAGTAGCCCCGTGTTCTTTGAAACTATCGTCGGAATCAAACTGCGTGCCCGTTTGGCACATCTTTTTACTCGCGTTCTTTCGACAATTATTACACATCGCTCCTGAAAATATACCATTTGTTACAAAATTGACGAATTTCTAGAGAACTTTCTCCTAATGTCAAAAAGATCAGTGATTGAATTACACTCGACTGAGACTCACCTTTTCTTATTTTTTTCAGATTCTGCAGGGCCCTTTTTAACCTGGTTTGCTGCCCAAGCAAGACATCCTTAGTCTGAGACAACCGAATTTCGTGCTGCTTCAGCTGCTCCAGCGAATCTGTGTCGGAATCCTCTGGATACGTGAAACCAACATTTTGTAAATTTAATTCGGAACCATTATGCAACTCCATCATCTGCGTAAAATATGCATTAAATAAGGGACGTTAAACGGTCGCGACATTTTTACTACTTTACCTCGGCGCATTGCTGTTCGAGATCAGACTTCTCCAGCATGATACTATTTATTAACCGGAGAGATATCTCTTCCAAGCTGTGCTCTCGTTCACCTGCAACGACGAAAGTTGTTAATTGTGACTAAAAAAAGAAAAACATTAATCTCAAGTCGATACCAACCGTCCGTAGCCAGCAAGTACGTCTTGTTAGCGCCCTGTTTATCCGGGGCAGATATTTCGCGAAAGTTGTACGAAATAATGTCAGACGGCTGCGTGGCGGGGTGCTGCTTAAGCGTGTCTGAAATTTTTGTCAATTGGCTACCTAAAGATTTGTTAGTTTTCGTCAGTCTCGTTAGCCTGTTCCATAACTGACGATTTTCCGCCGCCACCATGAAAACGTGATGGGACAGCTGAGACTTTTGCCTTGTGAGTTCCTCCACTTTTTCCTGCCATCCAAAAATAATGCATTATTCGTACCGTCAAATGCACATGAGTATCGTGAACGATCAGAAGTGTGTACGTGTTCCTTATTACCTGTTTCGCGAATGTCTGATTTTATTTCGTATTGCAGAAAAGGGGTATGTACACAAGACTTACACCGTTCAACGTTTCTTATATTTACAATTTCTACCATATTGTTCTCTAAATCAGCAAAACGGACAGAGGAAACAAATCTCGCGGCATCGTCTAACAGAAAGGGCCGCTGGACTTTTGGACTTTCAAATTGTCGAGAAACAGATTTTCTTACGCGCCGTCTACAATACGTGGAGCAAGCCTGGCATAAGGAGTAAGAGAGAACCATAATCTTTAAACGTCGTCTATAATACGTGGAGTAAGCTTGGAGTACGGAGTAAAAGAGAACCGTAACTTTCAGCGTTTGGTGTAAGGGAACTAAAATACAGGCATCATTTCTAAAATATTTCAACACTGGCCGATGACGTTCAGATTCATCGAGAGTACACCTTACTCCAGGCTTACTCCATGCATTGTAGACGACGCGTTAGCTTAAGGAAGCTAAAATACAGGCATAATTTTTTAAATATCTTAACACTGGCCGACGACATTTTGATTCGGTGAGTAAGCATAAAAGCTGAAATAAGAGTAAGTGACAAACTTGATTCCTACTCCTGACCCCAGGCTTACTCCACACATTGTAGACAACGCATCACAACTCGCCCTATGCCTCAAGTATTTCGTTACGGGTTTATGGAGGTCTTCGTAGTTACTCGTCATCTAACTCGACTTGACGAACCTGCAGGGTCTGCTGCGCAGACTTGTCGCTCTTGTCCACCTTGACAACAGCCGCGGACACGTCCCTGCCGCACTCGAGCCTGAGACACATGTTCTCCTCCTCCACCACTGCCAGCCGCGTCTGCAACTGCTGGCAGCGTTCCTTCATGGTCTTGAAGGCGACCAGCAGCGCGCAGTACGATGCGAAGGTATCGTTCTCCGCGGTCTCGACGTCGTTCATCGTGCGACGCGCCTCGCGACCCGTTGACTTGAGACCCAGCTGACAGACGCGGCCTTTTCACGATCTACGACCGCGTCTCGTGCTCCGCGAGCTTTCTATCGCCTGTCCCGCCGCGGATGCGTTTACTCGTTGCAAATGCAAGGTTAGGTAACCTCTTTACATTTTGCGGCTACGAATGTGCTCTGGACACGCTCGCGCGCAGGCCATGGATTCTCTCGGCGAAGGACGGTACACGCTTCCGACGCCACTCCGCGCCTAACATTTGCCGAAGTGATTCTGTCACGGCCGAACAACGCGACATCAGTGAATCCCCATTTTCTGTTGGACTTGAGCAATGTTTACCTGTATGAACGCGGAAGGGGCTGTTACCAGCGTGACGTGACGTCATGGCGACAGCTGATCCGCTACAGCGTAGTGGTCCACGCGTGCGACACGGCAGCCAATCAGCTTGCCGCCTCGCCGTAACAGCGGAATTGATTGGCTACCGCGTCACGAAGCGTTCTGTGTGGGCAAAAGTACGTTCGAGATAGAGGCTGTGCTCCGATATTCACTGCCAGTACAGGGGCTCGATTCTTGAATTCATTCGAAGGAGAAACGTATGCGAGAATTCTGCTCTTACAGAAAAGCTGCAAGTCGATTGGCTACTCGCGTGGCTTTAACCAATTTTCAGCTTTTCTGTCGGAGCAGAATGTTCGTGTACGTTTCTTTTTCGAATGATTTCGAGAATCGGGGCCCCTGGTCGCACATTCGACTCATACTTGACCGTGATTGGTCAATTTCTTAAGACTAGGGCTTATAAATCGTCTATTGTAGGCTGGGACTAAAGCTCATATCAGACTACGGATTGAGATTGGGATTAGATTGAAATTTGACCAATCACAGTAAAGTTTACTAATCTCAAGTTTAGTAACTTTTACTCTAATTGGTCAATTTTCAATCTAATCTCAATCTCAGTCTGTAGTCTGATACGGGCTTTAGGATCATCGCACACAAAATTGCACAGCTGCATATGCATAGCATAAGAACCGTCTAAACCAATGAGCATCGAGCATTGAATCGTCATATTGATTTACATAACATGCTCATTGGTCCAGATGGTCTTATGCTACACATATGCAGCTATGCAGCTATGCAATTTTGTGTGCGATGACCCTAAATCAGCCGCGATTGTCGAATGAGCCTAATGTGCTTCACTTTCGTATTTCATGAAATATTTTAATAAGAAATTATTCAACAGATAAATATGCACAATATACGAAGAAATTTCCAAGCACAATTAAACTGTGAGTCCTACAATTAGATTCGTCAAAATTCGCGGTAATAAACTAACATTCGCGCAATCGATTTCTGCAAATCGACTTCTTTTTTTCTTTTCGTATTTTATACACGACACATTTGTTTGTCGAATAATTTCTTGTTACAACATTTTATCAAATGCGGAAGTAAAGCACATTTGGCTCATGCGACAATCGCGCGGCCGATTTAACCCAAGGAGAACAGAAAAGTCAAAATAATGTCAATTTGACATCAAATTGACCAAATTTACGTCATTTTTTGGTCATGATTAAAAATCTTAATTTCAGATTACTTAAAAATGACTTTATATTGACTTCTTAAAAAAATTTTTTTTCCTAATATTTAGAAAATGTGTTTCTTGACTGTATAAATGCTTATTATTATAAAAATGTATAATATAAAAAAGTATGACGTAAATTTGATCAATTTGATGTCAAATTGACATTATTTTGACTTTTCTGTTCTCCTTGGGAAGCAAATTAATATGATACAGCAAACCGGTTTCGGTCTCATAAATATTTATGACTGCTTTAAATCGCCAATGGTCGCCCGGCACTTTGAAAGTCTTTTTTTTCCTTCTCTTATCGCGCACGACTGGCGGAATCTATATACTCCTACATAAACACTTTACACATACATGCAAAGATAAGAGAGTCGCGGAACAGAGTCCGTATTCCTGCTTCCTGCCGCGAGTCGAGCTTTGACCAGCCAGTCTCGACCGGTCCGATTCGACATTCGTTCCTTCTACTTGGCACCAGGACTCTCGCCATATGGACGCGTACGTATACATTAGTTAAAACAATCTTGAATACGCTCTCCGTGTCCCACGCAACTACCCTCGCGCCGCAACCCACGAGCGTATCTCAATCGTTGTAATTGGCCGGTCCAATGTCCATGACATAATTGGTGACAATTTATAGCAATGCACCTTTTGATGTCGGCTATCATCGCGCGCGGATCACTTACCCTCGCGCCTGCACTGATTTAGACGAGCCACGTGTGTACAAGTGTGTGTGTGCGTGTGTGGGTATGTGCGTGCACGTCTGGACGTGACACATGACTGCTGAGATACTCTTGAAACCCTTGACACTCGGAGTGTGAGACACATCTCGATCGACAGTGAGCTCCATTGGACACTTGCCACGCGATAACGCGTTTGTTATCTGCGATATGTCGCCCGTCTCCGAAATGTTTGTAATACCCGTTACTTTCTGTTCTCTAGCGGCTCAGCGGGATCAGGCACGTATTCCCCGGAGAAACCAGCTATGTACCGAGTACTCTCCAACGTGTCGAAGTACACGGTAGGTGCGCGCGTGTACCCCTCGCGGAAAGAGGAGCTCTCTAAAACTGATCGAATCAACAGGTCCACAATGGCTTGCATAAGACACCGTCCGTTCTCGGAGGGGCAACGTCTATAACGACGTTGAACCTGAACAAGCAGCCGATCCCGAAGCAGCCGGTTCCCGATCTCAAGCAAACTGCGGAACGTTACTTGAGGTACGAGATGCCCGCGCGCCTGTGTTACCTTCCAATATCTCGTTACTCGCAATTTCATTGTAGATCCCTAAAGCCGCTGCTGACCGACAACGAGTATAAAAATACGGAGAGGATCGTCGGTGAATTTGTAGGCCGGACGGGCGCGGGACCTCAGCTACACGCTAAATTATTGGAGAGATATCAAAGCACTGATAACTGGGTACTTATCTCCACATCGTTCTCGCGTATCAGTTGGGCGGGTGATAGAAATTCGCGTCCACTTATTTCAGATGAAACAATGGTGGCTGGAGGCCGCATACTTGGGATACCGTTTGCCCGTGATCGTGCACTCGAGTCCCGGAACCGTCGGGCCGCCGGTCACTTTCCACCGCCCGGATGACGTTTATGTGTACGCGGCGCGCCTCGTCGCCGCGGTGTGCAATTACAATGAGATGGTCAAGAGGTGAGTCTTGGCCGCAGTTGAGCCAACGGCACACGATACTATTTTCCCCACTGGATTGCGTACGAGAACTAATTTGAGGGTCGATTTTGTATTTTACGATATAGTGAAAACGCTAAAAGTGATCGGCTTTGTCCCTTTCTAAGGGGACAGTTAGAAAAAGGAGACCAAGCCACTCACTTTTAGCGTTTTCACTATAGTGTAAGATACAGAATTGACCCTCGGGATTCAGCTTTACGTCACCTGATCTAAAACTCTCCAGCCTTATCGGTTCTCGTGAGTAATCCAGTAGGAAAAGTAGTATCGTGTGCCCGTTGCCTTTAATTAGTCGGGGTTCCTCGCGATGCACTCATCCGCAATGACACCGCAGTGAAAAGATGAAGCAGGAGATGGCTTGCCATGAGCCGCTCGACATGCAGCCCTACGGCATGATACTCGGCACGCACAGGCAGCCCAACCAAGTAGTCGACAAGCTGCTGCACACGGACGAGGCCAGGCACATAATAATCATAAGCAATAACAATGTGAGTATAATCGGCCCGATGAAACGACGCAGCTGGATACATTCTGTCTACATTACAGTTCTTTAAACTTTGCGTTGTCGATAAAAACGGCATTTTAAGCGAGGGCAAGCTCGTGGCTGCCATAAAAGATATCGCAGATCGCTCGTGCACCCAAGGCAAGCCCGTAGGAATTTTAACTGGGAATGACAGAGACACGTGGGCGAAGGACTACAGCTTACTTCTAGGTTTAATTTCAGTTTATCTTTCCTTTTCGTTCCTCGCACCCTGTCCTTTCGCGCACGATTTGCGTTCCGTCTTTTCGAGCTGCACACACTGTTTTTTTCTCTGTACGATTTCCAATTGTAATTCAGCTAAAATTGTATTTTCAGAACTAGGTAACAATAGGAATATAATCAAGGATATAGAAACCTCTTTGTTTATACTGTGCCTCGATAAGGACATGCCTAAGGACGCTTTTAAGGAGAAGAATAACGCCTCGGTCAGAGCGGTTCAAACTATGACGGGCTACAGTAGCGGCGTAAACGCTGGTAACAGGTGGCACGATAAGACTGTGCAGGTGAAATGTCTGACCAATATCCATTACAAATAAATCCCGCTTGTGAAACTGTTTCAAATAGACAAAATACTTGACACGATATCTTTTGATGCCGAGACAAACGAGGAAACATGCTTTTACAGTACATAGTATCCGCGGACGGTTATATCGGCATGGAATACGAGCACAGTCCATGCGAGGGAGTTCCGGTTGCCGTTCTCCACGATTATGTATTAAAATATATGTAAATAATTAAATAACAATTGCTAAGCCGCTCTCTTTGACGGGCCACGAATTAAAAAATTCGGATCTGCTTGCAGAGCGGCAAGAGAAAATAGCGCAAGGGACGGAAGATCCGCGGATTTCCCGAGGCCGGAACTTGTGAAGTTCGAAACTAACGACGTTATAGACTGCGCGATCGACGTAGCCACTGACGCGGTAGATAAGTACGTCTATTGCATCTTTACGATTGTACCTGAAGTACGGCTGGTATTTGAAAATACACAATATCTGTGATTCTTTAGACTCTCGGCCGACATAGACATGGAATGTTTTACATTCGACAAATTCGGCGCGGACGCTATAAAAGCGATCAAACTGAGTCCCGACAGTTTTATCCAGATCGCGATGCAAGTGACGTTCTATAACGTACAAAGGAAGGCGCCAGCTCATTACGAAAGCGCGGCGTTACGTAGATTTATAAACGCCAGAACCGAGTGCATCAGATCTACTAGCACCGAATCCGTTGAATTTGCGAAAGCAATGCTTCCCGGGGAATGCAAGAGCAAGCAGCAAAAGAAGGAGATGCTGGTCAGAGCAATAGATGCTCATAAAACATTCGCCGCGCAAGTGAGGCATTCGTTTACTTGAAACATAATGCGTTCAGCGGGAAAAGCTTTGTTGCTTTGCATCTGGTGTAAAATTCGTGAATCCGATTGGACTCTTGGATTCAGCCAAAATTAAGAGCAATCAGATTGCAAGACAGCTTTTTCTGCTGAACGCAGATTTAATCCATTAATCGTTATCTTTCGACACGCAAGCTTCGGAATTAACGTTTCCCTTTGCGTAGGCCGCGACCGGTCAAGGCGTCGATCGGCACTTGTTCGGCTTAAAAATGATAGCGAGAAGCGAAGGAATGGAGCTCCCGGAATTGTACAAGGATGTTGGCTACACCAGAAGTACATATTTCAATCTAACGTCAAGTCAGGTAATTCAAAGTTGCTGGCTCAAAGAAATGCCTCGGTGAAACTGAAGCGCGGAAATATTCCAACGAGAAGTGCATTGGCCGCTAATCGATAATAATCGTACCTCTGTGATTCAAAGGTGCCGTATAAGTCAGCGTCTTTCATGTGCTACGGACCAGTCGTTCCCGACGGTTACGGCTGCTGCTACAATCCACGACCGAAGGACATTCTGTTCGCCTGTTCGTCGTTCAAATCGTGCGGCGAAACCAACACGAGGGACTTCGCTCACGTTTTGCAGCAGACACTGTGCGACATGCGAGACGTAGCGAGTGAATAACGTGCGGGAACTTAGTAATTCTATTGGAGGACGGATAAGCGCCGAGACGGATATTTTTATATTGTGTATGACGCCAAGCGTCAGTGGAAATGCTCGAGTCACGAGGATTTGTTTCATACAAACTTTTTATTGCGAAATATATACCGAAGATCCGAAATATTTGGTGAAATATTTCGTTTCTTATTGTCAGTCCGCGCTCTGTACATGTCACAAAATTGTATTTTCTCACAATAAATATACGTTAATCTCGTCGGCGGTTGATTAACAAGCATATAAATATAAAAAAAAGGTCAAAAAACTGACGATTATGCACTTTAGACAGGTATTGTGTTACAAAATGTAATATCACAGTTCCGTTCTGGTTTTGGGAGGGTAACCCCAGAAGAATGTCGGGTATCCCCTGACCTCTCTTTCTCTGGCCACGAAAGCGGTGAAGGAAGAGATGCAGTTGCCTATGAAATAATTAGACCTTCCGAGAATCGCCAGGTCCAAATGCGCGGATACCGGCGGCTCCTGCCGAAATACTGATATCTACGTGGAAACGACGACATTAATGCTCATCAACGATATGATAAATACATTGGGAAAGTTACTTTATAAAAGTATCTGCTTGCAGTTACTCAAAAAGTAACGTTACTATGCAGTTACTTTCTTACAGTGAAAATAAAGATATCAAATCTGCATTTGAATTGTAAAGTGTCGACAAAGGCGTTTATGCGCAAATGCAAGACCTAATGCGATCTGTGAAGGTTTAAAAAATATATAATGTAACTAGCAAATTAGCTACTAGTTATCGAAGAAATGTAATTGAGTCAAGTTACAGTTACAGATGGAGAGAAAGTAACGAAGTCAAGTTAGAGTTACCAAAAAAAAAAGTAGCTGTAACTCCGTTACGAGTAACGAGTTACTTCCCAACCCTGGATAAATGCATACAAGCTCACCTTCATTTGCGACAAGGCTTCTTCGAACCTGCCCAACATGTGATCGTTGTCAGACGCCACAAACACAGACTTAATGTCTTTGCCGTTGCGGATAACGCGCTTCAGTTGAGTTATTATCGTCTCGAACGACGGCAGGCACATCGAGGGAGTTGCCTTGCCACGTTCGTTCTGGTAACCAAGGCACTGGGGAGCGGCGAAAAGATCCGGCGCGGACGGTATGTGTTCGCAGGCGCGTTCCTGAAAACCAGACGCAAGAAACAGATAGACCCATTATTCTCCAGAGGATCCTAGCGGCGTGTCATCCGTACAAAAGTGCCCGCAGCGAGCGTCACATACCCAATCGATTCCATTTCGCAGATGTATGCCGACGAACGCGGCCCTCGGCAATTTTCCCTTTATAAACGCATTCGCCTTCTTCAACATGTCGTCGTTCCAGTTAACGCACTTCTGCAGGGGCTTGTTCATGGGCTGGACCGGGAAACTGGCTGGCGCGCCCGTGAACGCCAGCACCGGCCAAGTCTCGCCGGGATACACCTTCAGCCACTGCTGGAGCCTCGCGCGGGTATAAAACACATCGTGATGATGGAGCGGCTTGTAAAACTCCGACTTGACGAAGTCTATGTTGTACGTGTCCCAGAAGGGCCCGAACGGATTCCCCTGCTTCGCGTTGCAGGACATTCCGTTGCTGCCCACGCGGGCCTCGTAGCAGAAAGCTGAGGAAGGACGAAGGGAGTTTATCTCGCTTTCAAAATGATTAACGTCGACGCTCTCGTATCCCCTCAAGAGAATCGACGTCGGGGCTTACATATTCTTTTCTCGGGCGGCCATATCGTTGGCGCGACGTCCCTCATAAAGTCCTCCATCAATATCGCCTTGTGGCAGCTCTGCACTTGGGAAACGTTGAAGTAGGTATCAAACGGTACTTGCACCTAGAAGTAGAATCGAGCGTTGGAATTTCGTCACGTAAAGGTAATGTCACATGCAAGTCCTGCGCTCACAGATCTCGTCTCTCCCGTGCGATACTCGACCCACGGCGGTAGCACCAGAGTGCGATTCAGTGCCTGGGCGAAGCCCAGGACCCCCAGAAAGTGATCCGCCTGATTACCGAAGCGCCCTGCAGCGAGAGTCGCAAAGTTTTGTTATCGTCGTGCCGAACGATGCCGTACGGCATGACAAAAGTCGAGATCTTACCCATGCAAGGGCAGTAAACGACGTAGCCTTCCTTGTCGATGTCAACATCCTGGCAATGTGCGGCGTAAAAGTTTATCAAAAGTAAAATAAGTGTCGATGTTCTGATCATCGTAATAAATTACGCGTGCCACTCTTATCGAATTTTCACGATATACTCGACACTCTGTGAAAACGACGTTGATGTTTTCGCGCCTGCGATGTTTGTACACAACCTTCGTGCGACGAGATACGTGAGGTTAAACGTGCGGACGAGCACTCACTCAAACAGACTCCACTTTTCCGGTTTCCATGGAGACGAACGTCGATCGGAAATACGCAAGAATCGACGAGACGCAGGTAGAAAGTAATGGCGACAGAAAGGTATGATTCGATAAAATTATTTTTATTCAAATATAGTATTCGCGAAAATGTACGACAAAATTCAAGCTTACAAAAGTACAATGCGTTGTTGCGAACGCTCGTAAATTGGCAAAAATGTAATCAAAGTGAAGTAAAATAATAATAATAAATAATTACTTCTACACGAATTAACAAGTGGTGAAAAGAGATTAAAAGACCACGAGTTAAAAACAGAACAAAATTAATGAGAAAGTGTACGAAGAATTATGAAATATTACTGTTACTTGAAAATATGGGCGATATCGTGAATATTTAATATTTAAGATCGCCTAAAATTTATTGTAAAATACTACGTCAACAAAAGACGATTTTTGGCGACTGGTACACGTACCAAAGTGTACCAGAGTGTACACTCGGCGTCGTGAATGCCTTTACACCTGCGGTTACACGCTAAAGATATCCAGGAGGAAAATTTATTTTAATAACATGAACTTTTTTCTATCGAATATTGAACGGCTATTTTCAGGTGTAAAAGCGTCCTTCATGACGCCGAGTCGCCAATCGCTAAAAATCGCCTAAATCGACTCTTAAGGCCTATGTCCACAATG
>NW_011967222.1:1513451-1539047 GCF_000949405.1 Vollenhovia emeryi
ATCGTGGACACAGGCCTTAAAACTTAACGAGTTTACACATGACATGGACCTATAATATAAGATCGCCATTTTTCAACTGTATAATTTATAGTATAAAAATAAATTTACAATGTATGAACGCGTCAGTACATTAAAATTATAAAAGCTGAGTTGCTTTTTACAATTTGCGGCAAATTTTTGATGGCTCGAAAAGCAACCACCTGTTGTATGCGTCCTCGGGAGTGACGCACATTCTCTATCATGTAAAATTTCTGAACCACAGTAGTACCAGCACGATTTGTAAATTTGGAATAAATTGCTGGGACATCGCGAAAATTAAAATATTTATAAATGAAATTAAAAGATACGCCGTTTCTCGTGAGATCTTTTTATTTCTGCGCGATATAAATCTAGTGTTTTTATTAAGCAAATCGATGCTTACAGAATCATAAATAGCGTATTACTTTTAACACACAGTACTAATCTCCTAAACGAAGTTGCATTACGTCGTTAAATATCTAACTTTTATATCGTTCTTAACGGAATATAAAGATACTATCTCTTTGTAACAAATATAATACGAACTTCTGACAAGCTAGATAAATGCATTGGAAACTGATGAAACTATCATCGAATAAAGTGAGCCAGGGGCAATAATGTATAATTTTGTAATAAATATTAAGAAGCGTGATAAAATAGTTCACGGTAACAATGTTTATTTTGCATGTAAATTTTATTGCGGCGACGCTGGTGGCGGTGGCTGATTGTTGTCAACAGGAGCGCCTTTGTAATTCGGTTCGACGATCGGTTTGGAGCATTTCGGGACCATTGGTGTCAACGGTAACAGAGAACCAAAGAAAACGTGTTGAATAACGGGAAACTTTGCCAACACCTGGAAAATACAAATGGTAGGGCCAATTCTTTTTCATTACGTATGTAGAATTACATATATATAATTACCTCCGCCTGATACATTTTGATAAGACCACTATTCACCTTCGACCACGAGGATACAGCACTAACATTCCATAACTGATTGGAATGCTCAGCGAAAGGACCTATTTTTACCTAGTAGAGCACAATTGATATCAGTAGGTCTTCTTCAACATTTTCAACGATTCAGCACAAGATATTTCGTTGGCAACACAAAATTTGAGGCAAACTCTTTGTTCGATATATTTCTATCCATTTAAAAAATCGCAGAACATACTTGAGATTGACTAACAAAACTAACAGCTATAAACAAATTGATTGACAGATGGTGCCAAAACTTTACTTCTTCATACCTTTTATGCGAGCTTTTTAAATGAACAATTCCCGGTATTTATTTGACAGAATGTACAGTAAATTACACATACTGTATCCTTATAAACGTCTATCATCTTTCCATACCTGTGAGATAAACTCGATGCAGCCAAGGAACATGTATTTCTTGCTATAAGATTCCACGATACCTTGGTCTACAAAGTGACGTGGCTCTATCCGTGGATGTCCTGAAAATATCAAGTCGCATAAAACATCACAAATTCTATAAACCGAAAAAGATCTTCTAAATCACTGTATTTTATCACCGATAAGAAATACAGGGGAAAATATATATGAAGGTTAGTACCAATGAGTTGACCGCTGCCCCATATGAATGGCACAAATTGATAATCGTCCAAGCTCCAAACACCGTGACTACCCGCTGGCTCCATACGGTATATCAGCTGAAGTCTGCGCACCAATTCCAGATACCTTAAAGCCAAGGAAAACGATTTAAGCCCAGTTTCACCAAACGTCGTTCAACTTTAATCTTAGTTTAATTCATGTTTGTCTCTTCCTAAAGTAGCAGTTGAAAAGAGACAAAGAACGAGTTAAGCTAAGCTTGATGTTAAACAACTTCGGTGAAACCGGGCGTTAAATGACTAAGTAATTTTCAGGAGATGAAACAGAGACCACCATAGCATGTTGAACCAGAATAGTAAAAGCTGAGGTACCTATTGAACACTTTTGTTACAACAGCAATCTTGTCGCTTTCCTCAAACGCGTGTATCTTGAACATGCAGCAGAGGAACATGAGGAAAGCCATCTCGTGGCCGGTTCCATAGTCGATGCGAGTAGGATTCCCAAAACTTTCGTATAAATACTGCACTATTTCTGGAATCGCACGATGCAGGTCCTCCGGCAACACTTGTTTCAATTCCTCTACCGCGTTCTGCAACGGAGAGATCGATTAGGAAAATTTTCTACAATCTTCATATTCTCACGGGTAATTTTTAACTACCAATCACACACCTGCTCCAACCTCTCGTGCCACGTGCGAAACGACTTGTTGCCAAATCGCTGGGGCTGCTCGGTAGGTGGAATCTCCTTGATCCATTCGTCAAATTTGTTTAACATCTGTATAACGTTGTTTATTACAGGCGACTGCGGGCACTGCCCGTCCAAGGCGTTTCCCTGAACGGCGCCGTTCAAGGCTAAAATAAATCCCAGGTATTCCTACAAAAATATTTCAATTTGCATAGAAAAAAACCATATAAACGTGCACACGCATGCAGAGCGTATCGCATAATCGTGTGTGCAATAGTTGCGAAAAATACAAAGCTACAATAAAAAAATTAACAACCGCAGAAGTTGCCTTACATAGTAAGCCTCGGATTTTTGCCAAAGTGGCAGATCGCCCGGTGTCTTGACGCACTTCTTCGGCACGACAAATTCATGCGGTTTCGCTGAAACAACAGAAATTAACGCGTCACACAAATGTCAATCGGCTACGCACGTGATATCGCAAGATCGCATACATGATGTCTCTTCCGTCTGTGTTGACATGATGAACGCCCGTGGACGCGGTTGCGGTATTAATGAGCTCTGCTAAGGCGATGCAGCGGTATTTCTAGCGCCGATAGCATTTCGCTTAGGCGTAACGAGTAGGCGACAATTATAGATGACTCGATCATCCGCTGTCGTAACTCCGATACTTTGAATATAGGGAACGATGAGACCTAACCTAAAATGGAGAGATTACTTCGCAACGTCGCGGCAGCGGAGCACCTCGGGCGAGGGTAGCGCGTGCAGATTGCCACGTAAATTATCTCGTGCGTGTGACGTAAACAAACGAGCGGCAGAGAGAGGAAATAATTAACGATGCCCATGACCTTGCAACGAGGCCGTCGGTTGTCAACTTGCCTCACCTCGCGAGAGCGAGACTCGTGAGCGCGGGACGCGCGCGCACGCCGCGAGGGAAGGTCGTCGTTCGAAATTGCGCGCGTGCCGGGAATGTTGAGCCTCGCGCGAAAATCCCATCCGACGGAAATCGCGGCGTTGACGATACGACGTGATGTGCACGTTAAAATGAAAGTAAATATTCTCTTTGAAGAAAGAAAATCTGGTTTGAGTCACTTTGAGGATTTTGCGATTTTTCACGAGGCTTGAATCGCCCGCGCGTTTACACGCGATCCAACAGAAAGAACTGCAGGCGTATTTCCCTAGAGAATCCGTCAGTGCCGCGTCGACGTATAGAATGGACTGCTGATCGCAGTGGTGGGGGAACCCGCCCGCCTCTTCGCGCACGTGTCACGTTAGGGAAAAAGGCTACGCGAAGGTTACACAGAATGATCGCCGATGTTTTTGTTTACGATGAGAAACGTAACCTTTCACGTTGATTAATTTTTGCCACGCGAAATTAAGAAGCTCGTCGCTTGCTTCTTGTTAATTTGATTTGAATCTACAAAAATAATGCGTGTTTTGTGGTACGAGCTGCAAGCGTGATTTGCACTTACATTTTTAGTAAACGTTTCCTGTGTCACTCACACATCGTTATTTGCAGGATGTAAATAATTTGAGCTGTGGAGTCTAGTAGGTAGCCTTGCGGATAAAACGACGGACGAGAACTCTATGTTGTAGGTTCGAATCCTACCATTCCCCAAATAATTTGAGCTGTGGAGTCTAGCAGGTAGCCTTGCGGATAAGGCGACGGATGAAAACTCTGTATGTTGTAGGTTCGAATCCTACCATTCCCCAAATAATTTGAGCTGTTCTAGTTTACAGAAGAGAACATAATATATTTACTTTTATTATCGCCTAAGTGCGCCAAAGAGAGGAAATAAAATGGGTAAAGATTCTTCTATGAAAGCAATATGCTGTCTTCAGAGAGCAATACTTTAAGATATGATTTTTAAAAAATGTCTTTTAATAGATAAAGTATGTACTCCCGAGGAAATTGAAAAGAAGCGTCTGTCGGCATTGCAAAGGAGACAGCAAGCCCAGTTAAAGACAGGAATCACGCCTGTGGATAGTCCAGCTCGTCAACAGTCCAGCAGTCCAACAGTCCAACAGTCAAGATCAAACAGCAGCAGACATTTTGCGCCACAGAACAAGTCGAATAATCGTTTCAATCCTATAGCGCCTGGAAAATTTTTCAGTCAACCGATGGCAACGGGAAAATGTTACATGGTCAGCGACGACAGATTTGTGTTAGAAACATCGTTGTTTGTACCTGTGATTATTGAAATCTTTAAAACAATTCCAAGCAGACTATACGGTGACTATAAGTTGATTGATTTAATATAGACGCGCATAAACAAACATTTGTAATGTTCATTTAATTTCGCAGATACGAAATCGAGAATATGGAGCTTCCATTTAAACGATCATGACAGTTTAATGCAGAAATTGATGACCAGCGACTACAAGATGCCTGTGACGAGAATACCGGATAATATTCTTCAGGTAGTTGAGCACAAAGTAAAAATAGATTGGGCAGACACGTACGTAATGTCGCATGTGCTTCAAAATACTTTTATTTCAGATATTCAAGAGAAACTTAAAGTCGGGCAATCAAATACCAGAACAAGATTTGTCAAAAATCGATAAAACGTTGACGAGTATTTTAATGCCGTTCCAACGAGATGGCATTTGGCAAGTCTATATATATTTTTCTGTTTTACGTATCTTTACATTCCTTTATTAATATATTTTGTTTCTTAATTTTCCAGCTACGGTATATCGAAGAGCGGTCGTTGTATGATTGCGGATGATATGGGCTTGGGAAAAACTATACAAGCGTTAGGCATAGCACATTACTTCAAGGAGAGCTGGCCCCTCCTCATTGTAGCCCCTTCATCAGTCAAGTAAGTTCTGCTTGCGATTGCCACGACGAGTGCCAATACCGAAGATACTCTACTTACTTAGGTACCAGTGGTCTCAGGCGATTTACGAGTTCTTACCATCCGTGCCCACACATTATGTTCATCATTTTGTAAATACTAAAGATTGCATCGATGATGACAAAATCACCATAATATCGTACGACTTGTTAGCACGGGCCGTAGACGTTCTCGAGAAATATATTTATGGATTTATCATTCTGGTATACATATATATATATATATATATATTATTTTCAACGAGCCAGAGATTAATATTGCCGTTGTCACTGCATTTTTCGAACTTCGCAGGATGAGTCTCACGTTTTGAAGAGCAGTAAAACCGCGAGATTTCAAGCTGTTCATCGGATATGTGCCCATGCGCGGCATATTGTATTGCTCACGGGCACTCCGGCTCTGTCGAGACCAATCGAGTTGTATTCTCAAATCAACCTTGTTGTGCCACGTTTCATGAGGTAGTCAGAAAGGCGATAGATATATCATAAGCTTGCTTCATTTATATAAACAGATTTCGGAGGTATCACTTTACAGATATGAAGACTACGGCGTGCGATATTGCGCGGGGCAGAGGACTGCGTTCGGTTGGGACTTTGCGGGTTCTTCAAATTTGCAAGAGTTACAATTGCTGCTGAAGACTAATTGTATGATTCGGAGGCTGAAAGTTGACGTTTTAAACCAGTTGCCGCCCAAGATAAGGTCATAAATGAGAACATGTTTGTGAGACGTGAGAGACTCCGGTAGAAACTTAAGTGTACTTTATTCATTTGTGCGTTTCAGGCAGGTGATTATTTTGGATCCAGCTCTGATCAAGGCTGGCACCAAGCAAATGAAGGAGATGTCGCTGAAAATGCAGAAGAAAGCTACGGCATTAGAAAGGCATAATGCTCTGTTGCAATATTACAACGAGTCTAGTTTCGCAAGACTGAAGGCAGTAGGGTGCGTATAAAGGGATGCATTAAGTTTCTTAAAGAATCCATTAATATATATCTCAATTGATTTAACGTTGACGTTACAGCGATTACGTTAGGAACCTGTTTGAAAATAGAATAAAATGTATCTTGTACGCTCATCATCAAAATGTTTTGGATGCCATTTGCGAAGTCGCCGAAACTATGAAGATACGGTAAGCATGTTCGCTATTATTGCCATGTCGCCATTGCAACTGTGACAATTACCAGGTACATAAGAATCGACGGCAAAACCAGTTCGGAGCAGAGGAAACTACAGGTCGACAAATTTCAAGAGCGCGACGACTACCTGGCAGCGGTTCTATCAATCACCGCCGCGAACGCGGGCGTTACTTTGACGGCCGCGCACCTCGTGGTCTTCACCGAATTATTTTGGAATCCTGGTGTAATTAATACATTTCTAAAAAAAAGGAATCTTAATAAATTACATAGAAATCTTGCGGCGGTAACACGTGTGTGAAATCACTTTCAGATCTTGTGCCAGGCGGAAGACAGGGTGCACAGAATCGGGCAGAACAGTAACGTTGTAATCAGATACTTGGTGGCGAGAGACACCGCGGACGATCTCATATGGCCGTTGATCAACAAAAAGATGAGAGTCCTGAACGCGGTCGGCCTGAATCAGGATTTCTCGATAGAAAACGTCGACGTTGCAGTACAGAGAGAGAAGAAGCAACGAGACTTGACGTGTTTCTTGAATAGATCCTGGACCTCCGAGGAAGGATCGCAACATGATAAGGAGCCGAAAGATTCTCCAGCCGCGGAAGACGACAAGAAACGGGAGGAACTTGCAGCTCCGGAAGCGTCAACATCAAACGATTTTAAAGAGTTACTCGAGACCGATGAGGAATACTTCGACTCCTGCGGTTGGGATAATATGTGATCGTATAATAATTTAGCGTTGTTTTCGAAGAAAGATATATTTGTACGAAGGGAGTAAAAAGTTCCACGTGTTCCATCCCGGATTTTGTCTTTTCTTGTTATTCTCGGGTGAAACTTGATCTAGGCAGCGACTCCGTCCTTTCCCGAAGGTCTAAACTAGATAATAAGTAAATTTTTGTAAAAAAAAAGGGGAGGTAAAGGAAAGTCTCCTATTATAAGATAGGCTCCTAATATGATACAGCGGAGTTTCTGCTAATTGTAAGTTAATAGGCGCATCATCTGTTGATTGCACCGTGCATTTATTGCCCTTGGGGTTGAAATCTGTTTAGTGGAAAATCGATCGTTAGATCGTGCAATCGTTGCGAAAAAAGATTTGTGATTGAATTTGGACGTTGAAAACCTGCTATCTCATATTAGGATCCTATCGTAATAGAGGACCTAATTCCTCTATGTGTGTGCAAATAAAATCTGTTTTATCGGTAAGATCTTGCAACCGGCCGCGATCGATCACGAAGCCGCGGCGTCGCGCCGCAGGTGGCAGGTTTCGCGCGAGGACGGCTCGGCGACACGCGTGAATTTTGGTTAATATTGTTTATAACAAAGTAAGTGTGACAATGTCCCTTTTCAACGTGCGGCAATTCTTCGGCGCGCTGTGTCAGCGTTACATGTTCCCGTTCCCGGCGGTACACCTGTCTCGCACGCAAAAGGTAAGCGCGAGATCGGCGGCTCCTCAAGGTTAGAGTAAATACTTGGGCTATTTGCGCTCGATCATTACATAATAATGCAAAAAAAGTCGCAGAGCCGTGGAGCGATCGCGCGGGAATTTCATTGCTGTAATTCAGGCCCGTGCCGCGCGAGCGTGGACGCGTTGATTGCGCGTGTCTCTCTTGTAGATTTTCATCATCTGCTTCGCCGGCGGTTCGATATTACTGGGAGGACTGGCACAGTTTTTGAAGAGACGACGGAGACACCCCATCCCACCCTCCAGGAGGCATTACAGAGACTACAAGACAAGATTGGGCAACATCAAGAACGCTAATTTTGGTAATGCCGTTTTCACGCGCCGTCGCGTTATGCTAATCGACCTAATTGTAAAGTTAAACGCGACACAAAACTTGAATATACTTAAATCTGTTCACGATTGTACAACAAAGCAGAATAATACGCCTTTTGTGTCACACCGCACGTCTAGATGTACTGTCGCAAGCGTCCTGGGCGAGAAGAAGCGAGGCCAGCACCAGGAGTCACATTAGCGATCGTGCGTCACTCATCTCCTCCGTGCCGGGTGGTCCGGACAACGACGAAAGACTTACTCCGCAGCAATATGGTGTCCTCGGTAAGTCTTTGAAGAAATTTCTTAACAGCTCAGACACAAGTGTCTCGTATGTACAAGTAACATGGCTAAGGTCTCGCCAACGTCGCTTAACTGTAAGCTTAGCTCTATTCGTTCTTTGTCTCTTCTCAACTGTCACTCTAGAAAGAGACAAACATGAATTAACAATTAAAGTTAAGCGACGTTTGGTGAAACCGGGCCTTAAGCCCGTATCAGACTACGGATTGGGATTGGGATTAGATTGAAATTTAACCAATCACAGTGAAGTTTACTAATCTCAAGTTCAGTAACTTTTACTCTGATTGGTCAAATTTCAATCTAATCCCAATCTCAATCCGTAGTCCGATACGGGCTTTAAGGTGTACAATTTTGATATCGAGTTTATGGGAAGCTACATTCGATTCGTATCCGAAGTGTCCTCGTCGACTCTTCGAGCCTTTAACAAAAATTAAATAATGCACTTTGACAGTATGAAAAGTTTAGCAGATCTTTTTGGTCGGTATCCTTCAACGCCGGTACATCTCTCGTGGAGAAATTTGGACTTTTTGAAGTGAAAATGCATATAGTCTCCCGCATTCTCGATTGTATTGTGTTTACTTTGCGATTCTGGAAGGTGGGCAACGTCGCCGGGAACTTTTTGTATGTACATAGCGTTTATATTTACATGATAATGTACAATACAGCAGCATTATTCACAAATAATACATCCGTGTTGAGAGTACAGATATTTTTAGAACGGATATCTTGGCCTCGCCGAGGTCTATAACTAGTTTCTTCAAGGGTCACTTTACGTCTGCCTACCGGCGTACAGGGTGAATTGTCGTGAAATTAAACGCTGATCTGTGATCTCGCGTGAGCGCACAGCTTCCCTCCCCGTCGAGATTTACGTTAAAATTGCGCCGCCACTCGTTAACTCACGTCGCGTTTGTTTTGTCAGTTTACTCGGAATATCGAAGAAATATCATAGGTACCACAAATTTTATTTGCGTTCGTTTTATATGTATCGTCGCTCCATATCTCGCTTCCCGGCAAGTTTCTCGATCTCGCAACGAATTATTGCTTTCTCTCGCAATCACGAATCGCTCAATATAACGCTCTCTTCACCTTCTCTTCGTGTCTACGTGAGATTTTTTTTCATTGAATATCACAATAGGCGTGATTAGGCTTACGTTGATAAACGTCGTTAGAGACACGTCCGCTTTAGTCCGAAATAAACGGGTTTTTCGCGCTAATCCTACAATTTTCATCATCGGTTAATAATAAAATATAAGAATTGTACTTGTGTGCGACGCTATCGATCGAGAAAATACCTATAAATCATGTTACATAAATAAGCTTACTACACAATATTACAACTATCAAGATCATAGAAATACATATTATATACACATATGTGGATACTTCTTCGGTAAAAACGCTGACAACGCAACCTCGTATGAAATATGACCGTCCTCGTCGCCTGAGTCTCTCTCGGAAAAAAATTTTTTTCCACGAAACGTGTCCAACTCAATAATTCTATACTTCGCACGCGCGGTACCAAAATATTCTATTCTCTTCCTTATTAATGGATTATTCAGCTATTTATATTATATATATACCAATGGTTCTCCTCCCCCCCCCCTTTTATCGTTACAATCTTCTTCAACAGTACTCTAAGAAACCTGCAAGTCCTATCACTTTGCACACTGGCGACGGATGGGTACGCGTCGTTTATCGAACTGCTTGAAACCAAAAGGACACGCGTCAACAAATATTTCATAAATTTTCTGCGATCGTAAGTTCGATTGTTGTCACCTAACGTTATCGCGACACGACATTACGACGGTTATCACGCATTGGAGTTACGATTCGCTCGCACGTTTGTCATCTCGCTGTAACAGCCTTGGGACTAAATCAGTATCGCGGGGGAAAAAAAACTGTACCCATCCAGTCCTACACTTTATATGGTTTGCTCTCTTATTTGCTATCCTTAAATTTTACAATCTTCTAAAATTATACGGCATTCTCAAAAATATATCGTAGCTGAATTAACTCACGCATATCTTGCTCTCTTTGTTTTTTCTCCGTTGCTTAACTTCTATTCGCCTCCCGACTCGACGTATACGCTACCTAACTCGTCCAAGACGTTATTCGCGGCATTTACAAGTTCTCTTTCTTTCTCTTCAACCGTTCTAAAAAATAAAAAGAACACGCCGTCCTTTGAAGCGACTGGTCTCCCTAAAGGTCCTAAAGTTACGCGAAGGCATAAGACATACGTTACAGCTGGAAAGTCGATTCACAGCGGGATTAGAAAAAGACGGAATGTTATGCGGTCGGCTTTTCAACAGTATAACGGTGAACGTTTCGCGGCCAGGTAAAATTCACCTCGCACATCGGTCGCTGCGATCTCGCTCTTGTACTTGACTCATCGTCGTGAGACTAGCTCCATTGTTCTCAATCGCGAAGATACTTTCCTCTCGTTCTCTCCTCCGCTACCCTAAGACGCATGTATGTGTGTATGGGTGTGGGTGTGTGTGTGTACGTATATAATAATATAGATATATTATGTATTAAATATCGAGTTTCTTCTTTAAAGGCAAGCATATATCAGCACCGCGTCACTGCGATGCGTGTATGTACGTGTGTGTTGAAATAAAGAGGTCACTCGCGCGACAATCGCTACGTACGAAATTACAGCAATTTTCTTTCCGCGTATATAGATATAATATATATATATATTTTTTCTTCTTTTTTCTCTGTAATTCTTTTTTTGCCTTTTTCCGTTTTCGTTTACTGTGTCGTCTACTGGGTTATATTATCATACGTTACTATTGCGGGAATTAGGAATTAACGTTTAGAGGCGACGACGGCGGTGGCGACGGCAAACGCGCGATCGGGCCTTCACGTGATTCTGTGGAGGATCGAAAGCAGCAGCGGCGGGACCACGAGCGCCAGCAGGCTCGATTGGAGCGCGGTGGATGTAGCACCGGAGTACATCAGCCCCACCTTGTCCTTGAGCGACAGCGGACCGCCGTCGTCGCTCTGCATGCCCGTCGACGTGTCCGTCTTCTTCGGCGGTAGAATCAGGTTCTCGTCGTGGTCCATCGTGTCCGACGCGTCGTCCGTTCGGTGCCGGTGCGTCGCCCGGCTTGCCTCCTGCGGCTGCTTCGTCGTCGTCGCCGTCGTCGTCGTCGTCATCATCGTCGTCGTGGTGGTCGGTGGCTCGGTGGTCGTGGTGGGCGGCGGCACGGTGGTCGGCATCAGGCTGAAATTGCCTAGGAAGTAGATGGGCCCCATTTCCGCCGTGATGTCTAACAACGTTTCCTCCTGCCGCGTGCCGCTGATAACGCGCGTCGTCGTCGCGCCGTCCTCGTAGTGCGAGATCAACGTCGCGGTGTACGGCACCTCCATGTCCGTGTAGTCGGCCTTCAGAGTCACGTTCACGCCTGTGCCAGGCTCCAGATAGACTTGCACGCTGTAACAGACACGCGAGAGGATACAGTCAAGCTCGTCGGTTCAATGTAGAAATCGGTCCCCGCGATATACACCGTGCGTGTGTCTCTCCTCTCGTAACAACGTCACGCCATTTTGCGCCTAACAAAAATTTTAATTGGCAATTCAGTCAATTTATAATTTATGTAAGGACACGTCCTGAATTGCCAAGGACTGCCTCGAGGATGAATAACGCGTTAACTTAGCGCTGGACTACTGGAACGCGAGTCCGATGCACGATCGTAATTGTGTTGCGTTGAAGCATCACTTAAGCTGATGCACGACGGAGTATTCTGGGGCACACCGAGCGGGAAGGGTGGCACGAAGTCGTCGTGCAAAGTGCACTCCAGGCTCATCTCTGCCGCGCGCGAGCTTCAATGATGCACAGGAAGCGATGAAGTGCCCCGAGGGGCTAGTCAGAGAGAGCGAGCGAGAGAGAAAGGGACACGATTATGTCGCGGAATAAACCTGAGCTCTAATTATATCTAATTATAGAGATACGAGATGAGATTACGGACTAAATTGCTGCAAATCGTACACGCTTGTCCGACTTATGACTCATCGAACATCCCGTATCGTCAGTTTGCGCCGTGAGTCCTCACGATGATACTTCTCTCGCTAATTCGCCGCAAAAGCGATGATGCGAGGCTTGACGCTTCATCATTACGACGTTCGTAATTTATACACGCGAAGCCAGAAGGTGAGATAGATAGGATTTATCTAAAGTGGCAATTCCGTAAAAACAGAAATTAAATGTCAACTTGCCGTCGTTCTACGCGTGATCTTTTAGAATATAAATGGGACACTTTATCTCCGGATAACTCGTAGAGAAAAGCTCTAAATTTGCATACTTACCGTTCAGCCCCGTTGCGCGCGCGAGACAGTTTGAAACGATACTCACTCGTAAGCCTCCGTGCGATTCTCCTCGTCACGCGTACCCCACGTTATGTTCGGCAAGGACGTGCCGTTGATAAGCGTGATCGTGGTGCTCAGACCGTTGAGGATGGCGTGCCTGCGGCCCCAGTAGACCGAGTATTTGTACTTGTACGCGCAGGCCTCCGCCAGATTCGCCGGCTGCGCTCCGCGGTTGACGATCATCGCCTTGTTGAGCACACGAGGTACGCGCTTGATATCGCGCCTCTTAAGCCAGTTGAGTTTAACGGCGCTCAGCTCGTAACGGATCGGCTCGGTCTCCACCAGCAGCTCGCCGTACTTCGTGGACTCCTCCTTGCCGTCCTGCGAAAGAGAACAGAGTCTCACACGCCGCTCGCCGCCGGCAACTCTATTACCTCGGCAAAGTAATCGCGCTGTCGTTGACGCGACGCATGTCTGCCACGAACTTAATCAACTCTTTGGAAAGAAAGGAAAAAAAAAGAATTCTCAGGATCGACGAGGCGACATTTCTGTACGTCAATCCTGTATATCGCGCTGGCAGCTCGCTGTGAGAATCGAAGATCTTCTTCGTGTTTATTCATTCGCAATTCCGGAATTCAACTTGTTGGAGCGTCTGTGTTCTCCGACACCGACAGTATCTGCGTTTGAACTTTTGCCAGGACGGGAAAATGTCAACGCACTATTGTCCCTCTTCCAATTCGGAAGATTTGAATTACGAGTCCGCGATCTTGGTCACTCACCTCGTTTACGTAGACGATGGTGCCAAAGTTCTCGCCCGAGTTGAGTGTGCCGATGTAGTGGCTGTACCGCGGCTTCCTCCTGTCCTTGGGGACCTCGTACCGGGCCACCAGCATGCTGTCGACGTACACCGCTCCCAGGTGTGGCTGCATGTACTTGTTCCAGTGGACCCACGCGATCCGCGCCGCCCCGTCGATGTTCTCCAGCAGCTCGTACTTCTCGTACGATTGCACGACGCCGTGTATCGTCACAGTGCAGACCCTCTCCTTTTCCTTTTGCGTGCCGGCCACCCATACGCCATTGTGCATCGCACGGCATACGTACAGCGCCGACCTCCTCGCCTCCGCTTGATTAACGAAGCTGTCGTCTGCAACAAGTCCGCGTGGAGACGATTGGTCATCAATCGCTGGGCGATCTAATTCTTACGATTTAATTTTTTTGTGTCTCGCGCGACGGAAAATGCAGAGGTCGAGACTCTGACGCCAACGGCAATGGCGCGCGAGGGCAACAGTCTCTATCAATTCGCTACCATCTAGATCTAGCGCGTCCCCGAGCGACTTGATTTCTAAATGAAGCGTAAACAAGCGCAACTTAACTCTGACGTAATGTCGCGTAGTGCAATTAACAGTACATAGACGTAAAGTCCAAGTCCAGCCGGCCCAAGGGGAGTAAACTCGAACAAACACGAGTGAACAATTTGCTTGTGATGAGTGCGGACAGCGTCATCGACACAGCGACACTCATCTGAAGCAAGCTGCTCGTCCGCCTTCGGCCCGAATACTCGGCATCGCGGTATCGCGGCGATCCGGGAGCATCGTCGTCGCACCTTTACCTTCGCCGGCGTTCTCGACGCCACCGATGACTATCTCCTTCAATTCGCTCGGGTTGTAATGCGCCACCGGTAGCCACTTGAGCGTGGTCGAGGTGAGCGGCTGGTGGCCGTACTTGGACAGTATGTGCACGCTGTTGTCCGCGGTGGTCGCCGACAGCAGGAGGACGCAGCCGAACACTCCCAGGGCGAGGTAGTTCTGCCGAAGCATCTGCAAACGAAATACGAGACGCGAATGAGACGAGCGGATCAACTTTCCAGCCGTTATCGTCTTTTACGGGGAACCGGCAATGCATGCAGCGACGACGAGCGAAGCTCCGCGCGAACCCTTTGCGGTCCAGTTCGATCTCGAATAAGCCAGTATCAACGCTTTTCACGATCGACTTAATCTTGCGTTTGGCTAAATTTTTAATATTACTCTTAATTTTTGTGCTCAAGTGTTTGATGATGTTTTTTCAGTAATAGGATGCGTGCTAAATCGTTGAGTCTTTTAAAGTCGTGTGAGACTTGTATGTCTCGGTGGTTATGAAAAGGTTAAACATTGGTCCTCAGCACTTGGTCTAAGAGAGCATCGTTGACACAGTGTTTAATACAGTGTTTCTCAAACTTTTTAGCCCCACGACCCACCAAACGTAAGAAAAGTAAAATTAATACTCCCTGCAAAAATACAAAAGGGTGGAGCGGGGCTCAGTTAAAGAAAAATTCGTGTAAGAAATTTGATAAAATTATTATTTCGCGACCCCCACGATGTGTTACCGCGAACTCCCTGGGGGGTCGCGATCAGTTTGAACTGAGAAACGCTGATCGAGTACAATCAATTCGCGTTATCTACAGAATTCCGGCCATTCCAAGAGCACGGTTCGCCAACCACGATCGCCCTGGAGAACCATCTCGCCGCCACTTCGTTATAGGAAATGCGAAGGGTTCAGCGCCGCTCTCTCACTCCCCTTTCTGGCTTCCCCATTTTTCTGCCGGAGGTCGACGGCGCGGTCGAGCTATGCAAAAAATGCGCGCGATTTTCCGGCGATTAACACGCAACGAGGGGGCACGCTTCCCTCCTATCTAATCGCGTCACGATCGGCAGCAAAGAGGAAGAAAAAACCCGGCAACAGGCACATAGCGTACGCATAGCTTCGCGCCAACTCCGTTCTTCGCAGGCGAGAGGCCATAGCCGCCCCTCTAGGCTTTGCGATTACGTTTCCGCTTACTATGCCGAGCGTGTCTTCGACATGGGCCCCCTCTTCTCCCCGGGTATAACTGGACCTCGGCTTGGTTTTGCTCTTGCCTCGGTGTTTTCGCTTCGGTTGGTCCGGCAACGAGCGAACAGGTAAACCCGCGAGCTCTAACACCCGGCGAAAGAAGAAAAGAGAGCAAGGCGGTCTGCGATCCTCTTCCGTTGGAGATCGGTAAAGTGTAAGCACGTTTCGTAAGCAAAATGTAACAATCCCGAGAAACGAACGCGGACGAGAACGGGTTGGAAGTGTCCTTGTTGAAATCAACGTCACGGTAAACCCGCTGAACAGTTTCAGCGATCGTGTTCCCCCGCGAGTGGCGGTCGTTTCGTGCGGGACTCGAGCTGTTGAACGGCAGCAACGGAAGTTCGAAGGCAGCGGTGAATGAGTCCGTCGACTGGCGTGTGTTTACAAAGGCAATGACAAGTTGCATAATTGCTCGCTCAACCTGTAATCGATATAACGGCCGCGCGAGCGGTAATTCCGAGCGGTCTCTCTCCTCATCCGCGCGACGCTTTTACGGCGACGGGTGATTCCGAGGGAGCTCGTGCCGACGCGAAACCGGCTGGCTTACTCGCGCACCGGGCATATCGGCTTCAAGTAACCGTAACGGTTCCGTGGCATATCCGTTTACACGATAATACGCTCGTTTCACACCGCCCAACTTCCGCCGCCGCTGGAAAGCCACTCGGGGAGGAGAGAATCCGTTCTCCTCGACGGAGAGTCTCTCCGTCTTTCGGCGGCGACGGGGATTGAAAAAAAAGATCAAGTGCCTTTAAATATCTGTTAATAATCACAAGTCCAGGCCATAAGAGAGTCAAAATTAATAAAATTGAAGACAGTCCGCTAAAACAACATAAAGAAAAGTCTCCTATTATGCGCTAGGCTCCTAATATGAGACAGCGGAGTTTCTGCTAAATTAATAGGCATCATCTGTTGGTCCCACCGTGAAAATTACCCTTGGAGTGAAATCCGTTTGGTGAAAAATTCATTGTTAGATCGTGTAATCGTTGCGAAAAAAGATCCGCGATTGAATTTGGACGTTGAAAACCCACTATCTCATGTTAGAATCCTATCTCGTAACAGAGAACTTTTCTCCACTATTATCATAAAGAGATATGCTTGTAGCCTCTTTCTTTGTTCGCGCGCTATGATCTCAAAAACCGCTCGACTGATTTGATTGAAATTTTGACAGATGTTTCTGTAGCATCTCGGGATTGACATAGGCTACATATTATCCCGGGTGTGCCGCGAATTAACAACACGCCAGTAAGTACTCGATAAGGATCTTTAGTCTCGAATTCGTACAGAGCCGTTCCGCCCCAAAACCGGCAAACATTCGCCGGAGTCCAATCAATAATCAATAGCGTGAAGGAACGCACGTTTCCAGAAGAGAGGCCACGCTTCAGCCCGAGCGCGGAAGGGCCGTCTTTATGCAGGCGCAACAATATTATCATACTAGCGCATCGGTGGACTGAGCATGCGCAGATGGTATCAAACGCCAATTGATCGATTTGATTGAATTTTTAAGAGATCTTTCTTTGGTGTATCGAGAGTGTCGTGAGCTGTGTATGATGACTTATAAAATAACGATAGGGGAGCAGCGAACGTTTCGAGACCACGCGCAAGATGAACTCAAAATGGTTTCGAAAACGTTCGCTTCCTTCCTATCGTTATTTTAGAATTTAAGTGCGCAAAGTTAAATATATTAGCTAGAGACCCTCTAATCGGAGTCCGGACATGCGGTATCCAGCCTCTGATTGGTTCGCCATGTTCATGATATTCCCACTGAATTTTGAATTGACAATTTCAATCCACCCTTATAGTTTCACAAACAACAGGTTATCGTGATTGATTTTGATTATTTTGATGCGTATCCCTTTGTCGAGGTGTTACTGCAAAATGGTGCTGCACATCCACCCATTTTTGCAATAAACAGCAAACTTACACTATTATCGTACTTCGTGCGATGTGCGGTTATATTTTAAGTTACGTCTCGATCTGATGGCAGCTTAAAGAGAGGGTGAGATATTCGTACTGCTCTCTCTCTCTCGTTGGATTTGACTAAACATGGCGGACAACTCTGCTGGCCAGACTCTGATCAGAGGGTCTCTAGTTTTAGCGAACTTATTTAATCTGACTCTTACGGCCTCGACTCGTGATTACTATATTTAGAGCCATTTGTGTTTTTAATTCATTAATAGACTCGCGCAAAAGGGAGGCTGGATTGGAGACAGAACGACTCGAAAGCGTTTCTCCCCCGGGCGGACGGACGATCCTCCTCTCGCGTCGGGGAGTAGAGACCGGTTCTTTGATTGAATTCTAAATTCGGAGAAAGCGAGAGGTCCGACTTTTCGTTAATCAATAGCGCGAACGTGGGACAGCGGCGACTGACAGACTCCGTAACGCGTGATATAATGTCGGACACGGAATTTCGCAGTCGGGTACGTGCGTGCGTGACCTGCCGCAACGCTGTTCGCGATGCCGTAGCAATGCGCACGATATCGTAATGGATAGAGGATTTAATGACGGCTTAACGGGCCAACAAGGTGGGGGAGTGGGAGTGATAATTGATACGCCAAGCCCGATTCCAGCGTACGACGTCAAGTGGCGGCGCGGCAGAGAGGAAACGTTTAACGATGTAGGAAGTACCTCGGAGCCGGGACCAATCTCGTCTTATCCGTCCTCGGTCGGGCTGGAATTATTTAAACAGCCGAATAACGCATCCAGCCGGTAATACGGAGAACCCGTGCCTCCTCTCCCTCTCTCTCTCTTCGCCATCGCTCATCCACCGATTAATTATCCACGCCCCGTGTCGAGGCGCTGCGCGGCGAATTAAGCGGACGGGAGAGAGGACGATTATACGCGTTTATGAGTATTCCTCTCGCGAATCATTTTGCGCAGCGGCCCGGCCAATCGAGGGTTCGCCGCTGACAAAACGTTTCCGCTCCACGGTTGTTCACGGTTCCGCGGAAGCCGTCATTGTCGGCGCATTATTGTCGCGACGGCACCGCTCCAATTGTCGCAGGAAGATACGACGCGGCAGATAGCCCTTTCAGCGCGGCCCGCACAATTGTCTGGTTTCTGTTTCTCTTTTTTTTTGTATCGTACATTTTCTTTTCCCCCTCTTGCCCCGCGGAATCGGGAGAGCGCCGCGTGTCCGCGAAAGATCGAACAGTACGGGGGAAGGAAAACAGTACGGTGAGAAATCAATTCGCGCCGAGCGCGGTTCGTGACCCGAATGGAATTTCCGCACACAAAGGATTCGCGCGTACCCGACCTGTCCGCGGGTCTAAAAAGGGACGCATCACGGATTCCGAGGACACCGGTCGGGCGAGTTACGGAGGCGGTCGACCGCTCGATTCGGATTTAAAAAAAAGACACACACACACACACACACAAAGAACAAACCGGCGAATGCCGAACGTCGTCACGCGCGATTTACGGCGGAACGGAATCCGCGTGGACGCGGCACGTCGCGTCGGCCCGGCGAAAAACCCCGCAAGACACGTTGCCGTCGGTCGTCCTGTCGTCGGGCCGAAAGAGCCCCGATGAACACGTCGTGAGAACACGACAGCCGCGCAGGAAGTAAGGGAGGAGCGATTAATTTTCCCTTTCCGCGCTCTCGTCGAAAGGCCGAGGTTGACACGCCGGCACCGGTTTCGCCGCTGATCCACGCGGGCAGGTGTAATCCGCGCTCTTTGCGTTACGCGCACGCGGCGTACACGGAGTGCCGTTAGGATTCCACGCTCCGCGCGTCAAGATCTCCCTCCGCCCTCCGCCGCCTCCTTTTTTCTTCCACGATCCTCGGCGATCGACACGCGAGTCTCTCGCCTTCGAAACGCCGCGAGCGATCTCGTCGTTTTTAAGCACGTATCAAACGACGGATTCGAGATCGAGATTAGATTGAAATCTAACCAGAGTACAATTCACTGAACTCGAGATTAGTCAACTTTACTCCGGTTTGCAACGGATTGAAGCAAGGGCGAAAACGCCGGATTGAAGAGGCGTCGCCATGTTTTTTTTAAAGACCATTTATTGTCAAAAATTCAAACGTTTCGATCGGACCTTCTGCAGTGAAACTACAAAGGGAACGGCAAGGGTGCAAGACATTTGTGTGATTATTCGTCAGGTGAAAATAATTTACTCCGATTGGCCAAATTTCAATCTAATCCCAATCTCAATCCGTAGTCTGATACGGATTTAAGCCCGTGTCACGCCACGTATTGCGGATTGGATTGAGATTGCGGATCGCAATTCAACCAATCGGGTCCAAGGCTGCCTCGTCTGATTGGCTTTAGTGCGCACCCGGTGCGCACTAGAGCAAAACAACCGAATTCGCTACTTGTGACTCTCGCGCGATGACGAGTGCACGCTCGCAGGATTTATCGCCGTTTAAAAGTCGGTCTAAGCGGGCTTTGAGGCCCGCTGCTCCTCGTGGTGGCTCGTCAGCTTGTCGGTTAAATTAACCGCGGTGGTGTAACTTGTAACCGGTTTAAAGCGGCGCCGTGGAATCGTAAACACGTGTCAGGACTTGAGACTCTTTCTCTCTCGCGGATCGCTCGTCTTTTTCCCCCCTATGCTTCTTTCTCTCTTTCGCTCTGTACCTCGTGTCGTTTCCGACATTCTTACTTAGGGTCAGAGCACAAAGCAACGCGATAGCTTACGACGAAGACGTAAGCGTAAACGTAGATTAGCGCACGAGCTTTGGCGTATATCGGACCTACCTTCAATTACATATGACGTTACATTCACGCCGAAGCTTGTGCGCTATCCGCGTTTACGCTTGCGTCTTACGCTGCTTTGTGCTCTGACCCTTAAAGGTCGGTCTGTAATAAGGTTGTAGCACAGCAGCAGTAGGGAGTAAGCTTTAAAGTCGCGAGCCGTAGCACGATCGTGAATCTAGATCGCTGTTAAAAAGCCACGAGGACGAAAGGTTGAGCGCGGTTTCGCGTGCGCCAGCACTGTGTAACGCGATTCCCCGGGAACAGATACGTACGCGCGCGTAACTTTATATCTATTATTTTCAAGAGCTCGCAACACCGGGAACATAATAACAACCTTATAACAGCGGGGCTGTTTGCACAAGGTTATTGTGCAGGACTCTCACTGTCAGTTCCGAATATCGATGAAGCCTGGTCACCGGGATCTCGCGTAAACTTCAACTCGAATGGAACAAATTTTTAAGTAAACAGTAATCGGCAATTACTAAGTATTATGTTCGTATCACACTAGCGACTCGCGACTGCGATTGCACCGGCGATTGTGATTGGCTAGGCAGCCATAAAAATTTGAAATAGCCAATCGTAATCGCCGATGCAATCGCAGTCGCGAGTCGCTAGTGTGATACGAGCATTAGCAATTGTTAAGTCAATAAATTGGCTATTAATTAACATGTAACGCCGTGTCACTCCGTGTCTCGGTGACGCGTAAATTTCCGCAAAGGCCTCGTTATTCATTTATGTGCGACGGTTTTATTTGTCCGATTAAGAATAATTTCCGCGAATATGTAAGGCATTAAAGAAACGAGTGTGATTTGATTAAGACGTTAAAAATATTATGTATTTAATTATTTCTCGTTCTCTTTCTTAAAGTTTTAAACACCAAGGGCAGGTTGTTCCTTGGTAAATTAACTAATACTTAAATCATATGTATGTCTTTGTTTTTCCTTTAAATTAAAAAAAGATAGACACATAACTCAACTATTAATTAATTTACCAAGAAGTTGAAAAACCGGCCCTAAGTGGATAATTAGATTCTGTACTAATACCCGCCACTCGGCGACGCGACGGCACGTTAGAACCTTTTTCCTCACGCGTAGACCAACGCGCGTGATTTTCCTCGTCATCGGCCGCGATTAGACGCGCGAAGTACTACAATTTCAGAATCGCCTTTCGACGAAAAGTTACGCAACCGCAAATTGCTCGCCGCGGGCGCGCGTTTCATGGTTTAAACATGGGCTTTTTAACCGGTCTATTTTCTCAGGCCCCGCGCTATTTATCTCGCGTGTCGCAACGCGATCGGATTTGAAGGTCGGATCGAGACTCGTAAGCGTGGCCAACGTTCGATTCGATTCGACGATACACTCGCGGGGATCTCGTTTCCACTCGCGGAACACACACGGGCAACACATTCGCGCGACGACGCGGGATATTATTTACGTTACGTACAGACAGACGTGCGTTTCTTTCCTCGCTGGCGATAAAAATCATCGCGTGGGCGCCGCGGAGTCACAGCACGTGGATGACGCTCGCTCCGCAACCTTGCAGAGCCGCGCGCTCGCATGAATGATGTAACTCGAGAGACTCGGAGATCGATCTCCCCGGTCGAAACGGTTTCCCGTATTTACGATCGTCTCGCGGTAAACAGCCAGGCACCTAAGGGCCGGTTTCACAGACATCGGTTAACTGCTGACCGAAGGTTAATTGATTATCTGTCCCTTCTTGAATAATAAGATGGAAAAAGATAGAGGGGAGTCGACTGAACCCCAGTTAACAGTTAACATCGATGTTTGGGAAACTGGCCCTAAATGAAGCGATCGCCTCGTGATTCGCGACAACCCGGTTTTCGGACTCCTTCCCCTCTCCCCTTTCTCCGAGCACCTTTTGAGAGCGCGACAAGATCGAAATGAAATCGTTAAGTGCCAGACGGAGCTACCTTAATTTGAATCGACGATAACGAAACGGACGGCGAGTCGAGAGATACCGCGAATGGTAGCCCGTGTGCGGATCGGGAGAGGATCAATCTCACGTTCCCCGGTGATCGCCGCATCGTGATTCTCATCCCGCTATCGCGATTATGTGTATATATATAGAGGCAGGAGAAGCCGATTGCGGTCGTCGAAATTGATATTCTGCGCGCGATATCGGCCGGCTGCTCCTCTGCAAAGCGGCGAGGAAGAGATTACGGGGCCGGTGTATACCCACTGTACGTTTTATCGCGGCGACAGGCGGTATCGAGCGTGTCAGACCCCGGCGGGGAAGCTCGCGAAAGACACAGCCGTGGCGCGTTCAAGTGGAATGTCCTTCGCGCAACGCGAAAGGCCATTCGTTACGTTTCGTTGGAGCGTTTATACGTCCGTTTGACGCGCCGACGACCCACTGGCCTTAACTGCACGGCACGGGGGCGACTTTTCGAGTGTGACCCTGACGTTCGCGTACTCTTAATTGGGTCCAATGTGCCGCTGGGCCACGCACTTTGGCGAGAACGGCACGGCAGCGTAAACTCGGGCCTCGGGCTTTAAAGGCCTGTTTCCAGGATGCTACAACTTGGACCATGTTCTAGCCTCCCGTGGACACGGGCCTTAAAAGGCTCCAACCATAGACATATAAAAGATAGACCTGCTTATGAGGCAGTGGAACCCTAGGTGGGGGCATCCTCCTGAGGGAAAAGGACAACATGAATTTATTTGGGTATCTGTCTTCCTCTAGTGGACGTGATCCGAAGGCGATCACGTGTTCACGCCCACGTGATCACGTACACTAGAAGAAGATAGATACCCAAATAAATTGGTGTTGTCCTTTTCCCTCAGGAGGACATCCCCCACTACCTCATGAGCAGTCTAACTTTTATATGTCTATGGCTCCAACTTTAAAGGCCTGTTTCCAGGATGCTAGAACCTGGACCAAGTTCTAGCCCCGTGGACACGGGCCTTAAAAGGCTCCAACTTTAAAGGCCAGGATGCTAGAACCTGGACCAAGTTCTAGCCCCGTGGACACGGGCCTTAAAAGGCTCCAACTTTAAAGGCCCGTTTCTAGGATGCTGGAACTTGGACCAAGTTCTAGTTCTAGCTTAAAAGGTTCCAACTCGCGCGATCTCCCTTTTCATCGTCCGGGGTAACACGTTGGCTCGCGCGCGCGCGCCACCGTTGATTTTTCCAGTTGTTACTCGCGAAGGGTCGACAGCTTTGATTCCGATCGCGAACGGTCCGCGAGCACGCGACGGCGCGTAAAAAAAAATAATGAATCGGAGAGAAAGCGAGAGCGTTACTCTTCGAGCGCTAACTAGGGGATATTACTTCCGAAAGGCACCTATGAGCTAGAAAGCTCATCTTTTTTTTGGTACACTCCTTTAAGTGTCCAAGTGCCAAATATAAAATATTGACACCGGCAATTGAACAGAAGTTGAATCAAGTTTAACATTATGATAGCTTGACCACACACACACGACTGGCAATTTTAATACTCAAAACTCACAACGTTTCGACCGTGGTTCGTGGTCCTTTTCAAGTGGTCTAACAGTACAAATACAAAAAAAATATTTTAATAAATAAATTGCAAGTAAGAGTCGGAGGTATTAAGATTGAGAGCGTGGTGCATCAGTAAAAACAGTTGTACGTAGATTTATGGAGACTATGAATTAATGATTTTCTTCCTCATGTATTAGGCTCAAAGCCTGTTTTATCTAGTTCTCGTTCTGGTACTTTGAGCATTTGGTTTTACTTCATCTTCGGTAGGCTGCTAACCTTGCCGAGCTATGAATTAACGTGGGAGAGAATTACGTCTGTGAAAGACGTTATCGTGGTCATGTGATCATGAATTAACTCGGGAATTTAACATTATTTAATATTACGTGCGTAAAAGTACACGCAGATTTGGTAATTATGTTCATTTTAGAGGCTAGTCCTTATCCAATTAGTCCCGCGGGCTGACGTTACCGGATCAAGTCGAGGCCCGGGATTTTCGCCGCGCCCGCTGACGCGCGACGCCAAGATCTTTCCGGAATGAATTCCACGTAGGTCTCGCGGGATCGATCGGTTACACGGTAATAACGCGGTTGACCGTTGGCGGAAGCAGGGCGGAGGGAAGCGGCGACCCCGATTTCCCATCGATCATTCGCGAATCCAGGTATCCAGGTACCATAGAGGTAACCCCGGCGTAACAGCAATGTTTTAAATCTGTTACTGGTTTTTTTTTTCGCGCCTTCACCCGCGGTCGGTGAACGGTCAGATAAACGCCGAGGTAAACTCGCCGGGGCTTTTAATATTCGTCGGAGAAACGGCGCAGGCGGCGCGCGAGATTATCCCCGACGAAATTAGATAATTGACTTTCACAATGAGTTACGGGCGCGGCGCGCAATTTAAGAGAAAGTCGCGCGCGGTGTCTGAAATTAAATGCACCCAGTGGCCACCGGTCGTTTCCTCCCGAGAGGTCGCGTGCACCGCGTGTACTCTCGCGTGAGGTTACCTTTGCGAGGATCGCGAACGCAGCGACAAATCTCCGCGTTACGAGAGACCACTTTTATCTCGTCGCGCCGCGGCGAGCAAAAACACAGGGCGCGGTCCCGAGTCGAGCAGTTACGGCCGGAAAGCCGAGAGGGTTCTTCCCCGAGCCGCAAAAACAGGTCCAGTCGGGTGGGCACAAGTAGATCCATAGGGTAAGGGTTTATTACATTTGTTACAAGCTGGAAAATTTCTAGAGACTCGACAACTGTTTTGTTCTGCTGCCAGTCGACGCGCTTGAAAAATTTGTCGTACGGCAAATGTACACTGATAAAAAAATATCTTAATCCAAAAAGACATTACTTTCCTCAAGAAAATTATTCATTAGGTGGCTCCTAATACCTTGTTAACTTGAATTTTAAAAAATAAAAACAAATTAAAACATGTATTTCGTTCATTTAAGTATTTATTAAATATCAAACAGTAATTTTAAATTTAAAAAATTTACTTTAATTCTATAAATGTTTACTAAAATATATAAGTTTTACAGTGAACAAAATTGGATTTCTTATTTGACAAAAACAAAATGGTTTCATTTAATAAATAGTGCACTCATTCTGTTTTTAAAAAACTTTTTTGTCAGTGTAACACCAGCCTCATGAGATCTTTAAGACGTAAGGTTTAAGAAAACGACCAATCGCGGTCGATTATTCTCCTCACCTTCGGTTGCGATAGGTAACTTTCTTAGATCTTACATCTTAAAAATCTCGTAGACGCCGCATAAGAATGCAAGGTGAAACATTCCCGTGGATGCGCACTCGCTCAATTAACGGCGATTCTCTGCCCAATCGCAAATCCGCCTCAGGCCTACAAACTGCAAATCATGGCTGTGTGAAGTTAGCCCCCCCACTACTGAAAATGCAATAATAACCATTATCATTCGTTTGGTGGTCGTTTGGTGGT
>NW_011967222.1:1539170-1543540 GCF_000949405.1 Vollenhovia emeryi
CGAAATGTCATAGTTAAAATGACCTGTGTTATCGGGAAAGCCGAGTTTTGTAAGTGGGGGGGCTAACTTCACGCGCGTATGTGTTTTTTGCGATTCTTAATTACGGCATTGACTACCAATCGTCGGGAATGGACTACCAAACACCACCAAACGACCACCAAACGAATGATAATGGTTATTATTGCATTTTCAGTAGTGGGGGGGCTAACTTCACACAGCCGCAAATCATTGCGGTTGAATGCGGCAGGAGCCAGTGGACAATTCGCCCTCAAAAATTGCTTCGCGCTGCATTCAACCGCAATGTACCACCTTGCATTCTTACGTCACGGGTGGATCCTTCTCGTGCGCGAGCCACGTTCTCGAAAGATATCGTATACGCCGGTATAATACGCTATTTCACGAATGTCGCCAGCATGCACTAGTATCCTAATGGCATTCATGAAACATGCGACGTTTTTTCTTCCGGGAATAAAGCTTCAATTCCGAGAGCGATTGAGAGAGAAATGCAAATGGGGCCGCGAGATGCGGCGCGACGACTGCGCGACTGCCGATCACGCGCGGCCTAACTGCGGGACACGTTCGCGTAACCGTCCGGGGGGGGGGGGGGAGGACAGATAGGGCATGCCCTTGCCACACGGAATACGGAATGAGGGGAATATCGATTTTCGCCACGCTACACGCTATCAGAGGACAGCGTTACCATGATAACACCCCCGCGCCGTCGCTGCAGCGGAACTTGATGCAGTCGGCCGTGTGGGCGCACCTCGCTTCTTCCGATTTCGCCGTCTCTCCCTGGCGCGTGCGGGGCGAGGAGAGAGAGAGAGTGAGTGAGTGAAAGAGAGAGGAAGAGAGAGAGATATCTTACACGCGTCCCGTCGACCACGGACAACGGACACAAAGAAAGAAATTCTTCACAAAGCCAAGACGCCGCGAAGCAGACGGGGCATTGTCGCCCTACGCGCGCTCTCCTCTTTCGCGAGCGTCGCTCTCGCGGGCGCGTACAATGGAACAAAAGCTGGTTCTTCTCTCTCTCTCGGTGACTCGGCACGAGTGCGGCGTGAAAAGAGGAGGAGGAACGCGGAAGGTGGCGATGCGTCGCGGGAGTAAATCCCTCTCGGGCGTTGCGTCAACATTGTTGCGTCACCGTGTGCCCTGGACCACGCGCGAGAAACCTCCCCTCCCCCCTCCGAAAATCTGCCTTCACCGGTTACTTTCTCGTGGAAAGGGACGGATATTGTAACGGGACGCGGCTTGGTTTTGACACGTGCAGGCGACGCTCGGCACCTCTTATCGCGGAGTGACTTCGGCTGAAACGTTTTCCCTTGAAAACGTTTCGCCTCCCACGAGACGTGCCAGTATATTCTGCAATTATTCAGTTGCCGAGGGGCAATCGACCGACGCCGCCGGCGAGTCTCTCTCGTCGAATCGTTCCTCTTCTAGTGTCAAAAATTCAACACTCGTTTAATTTTCATCTTCCATATCGAATACTCTTCAGTTGAAGCGACTCGGGGGAGGGAAAATATTGCGGCTGACGGAAACCCGGCGCGTCGACGATATCCGTTTCCTCGCTTGCGCATTTTCTCGCATCGCCGGGAAACAACGGTACTATTTCGAGTGGTCAAGCGAAATGCAAGCCCCACCTCCCCTCCCCGGGTTCGTGTTACCAGCAAGAAAAAACGTAACGTCAGCTCTTATCGTCTTACGTCATCGCGCCTCGCGGGTATTTACCTTCTCTCGCCGGCCGGCCGGCCGGTCGGCCGCGGATTCGTGTTGACCGTGCACTTCAGGACGCGCCGAGGAAAGCCGACGAAGGAAGGATCGACCGCGAGGAGGAACTCGACTCGCGTACACCGCGGCTTTCTAACGCGCGCCGACCAATAAAAATGTCGCGAAACGCTAGCGATTTAATTGGCCGTGGAACCCCGAGATCGGATCTCGATGTTATAATTGGCATGAGCGACGCACGTCTCCTCCGCTCCTGTCCCCCTCGCCCCGACCGATCGTTGCAAATTAAAACGCTCGATGAGTTTTCTCACCAGTTTCCACGCTCGAAGGCCATCGCGCGCCAGGCCGAACGGTAAATCGATAACGTTTCGCATTGACCTCGAGAACGGCAACATCTCCCGTGTTCTTTCTCTACCCGTATCGTAGAGCATTAGCCCGGTAGGATCCTCGGCCGGGGCCGACTGATTCCTCGGGTCTCGGGAGAACGCGGGCCGCGAGACAATACCGTCTGCCCCCCGTCCCCTCCTCGGTCTCTACCGGCGCAGCAGGTCGCGACGGAGCAAAGGGCTTAAAGAGGCTCAATTAACGGTTCGGTATCGATAAAGACGTCAGGTGCGTCGACGCGCGCAAGAGGCGCACCGCTACCATCAAAGCTGGTGGAGTCTGTTGCCCACCTTCGCGCAAGATCGGCGCAAGACGGGGGCGGAAAATGAGACCCCTCCGTCCCCCCGCGCGCGCGCACGCGATCTGTCACTGCCAAGGGCACCTATGCGACCAGAGACCGGTCTCCACATCGCCATTGTTGAAGTCATTTCCGTTCGCTCGATTGCCTCCGGCGACATCGCGCCGCATCGAAAACTTAACTGCGATTCTCCTGCCCGAGCCCCCTCCCCTCCTCTTTCTCTATCCCTCTGTGATTGTCGCGATATTATCACTGATTGCTTCATTGTCGCGGAACAGTCCTCCCCCCCTTGTCTATTGTCCAGCCGCGTCTCCTGTCTCTATCCGCGGGGGATAGATAAGGCCATATCTACGGGTGTGTCTGGGAAAATCAGGTGGCGGTTCGGCTAAACACAGCCGGCTCTCCGCGTTTTCATCGGACAAATAAACACCGCGTTCCACCGGATGGAGGCCGATCGGGCCGGTCCACGGCCGGAATGCATTCCTCGCCTCGCCCCGAGCGGCGTATCTCTTCGGCAGCGAGGGAATTCAATTAAACGATCCGGCGGCGATTCATCGCGAGCGAGAAGCCGATCATGTTTCTACCGACGCAGATTAACTTTAATTTCGAGAGTCCCCTATTCGGAGATAGGCTCCTAATACGAGCTGGCGGAGGTTTCTGCTAAATTAATGGGCATCGCCCGTTGGCTGCGCCGCGAGTCTATTACCCCTTGGAGTAAAATCTGTTCGGCGGAAAATGCATTGTTAAGTTGTGGCTGAGAAGATGCGTGCAATTGGATGCCGAAAACCCGCAGTCTTTTATTAGGAGCCTACCTCATAACTAGAGGTGTGACATTCTGATGTTATCTTTATACGCAAAATATCGCAAAATGCCCCAGGAACGTTTTTAATGTCATTTCTTTACATTCTGGAGTCCCCCAACTTCGTTTTAACGCGTTTTTAAAACGTAAAATGATCCTCAACACGCAAAATAGCGTTCAAATAACGTAAGAAATTGCAACTTTCCTTATTTCTAACGTCAATGTTGTATCCTAAACCAAAGAGATTTATGCCTAAGGCCCGATTTCACCAAATGTCGTTTAACTTTAATCTTAGTTTAATTCATGTTTGTCTCTTTCTAAAGTAACAGTTGAAAAGAGGCAAAGAACGAATTAAGCTAGGCTTAAAGTTAAACAACGTTGGTGAAATCGGGCCTAAGACTAGTTTATCTTTTTTAAAACATGTTACTGCTTTTATGGCCTAAAAATGATATGTAATTTCAGTAATTCCATGCTATTTTAATATGTTATCTTTTATGTTACATTTTTTAACGTAAGTTCTGCCTTAATAAATATCGTTACTTTAGAAAGAGGCAAAGAACGACTTAAGTCTAAAGTAACAGCTGGAAAGAGACAAAGAACGAATTAAACCAAGTTTAAAGTTAAGCGACGTTGGTGAAACCGGGTCTGAGCCGTCTTATTGAAGCTCTGCGCACCTCTGACCACTTTATCAAAAACGTTATCAAAATAATGCAAAGTCCGGAAAAACAAAACGCAAAAGATGCCAAAAAATAACGCATCAAAAAGTCACACCTCCACTCATAACAGCGGACTTCCCTCTGCGTTCCATCTCCCCCCCCCCCCGGCTCCTCGAGCTGGAAGAAGAAGTTTAAACCGGGATTTGAAGTTACTCCGCGTTGCTAGAAACGGACATTATATTCCGTTTTACCTCAACCGTGGTTTATCTCGTCCGTAGTGAAGTAACCTCCCGGCCGGAGGAAGCGCGGCGATCGCGGCCGCGGGGAAAATAGAATTCGTTATTACTGTTTTCCGCGAACGTTATCTCGGGATGAAAGCCAGAGAGTAAAAAGGATAAAAAGGATGAGCGACGGCGAGAGGGAGGCGTTCTCCAAAAAGGACGATACGTTTGTATCGCGCAGAGTTTCTTCATCCGAATATACACCGAGAGATGCCCGAGGAGCTTTT
>NW_011967222.1:1545853-1570984 GCF_000949405.1 Vollenhovia emeryi
CTCTCTCTCTCTCTCTCTCTCTCTCTCTCTCTCTCTCTCTCTCTCTCTCTCTCTCTCTCTCTCTCTCTCTCTCTCTCTCTCTCTCTCTCTCTCTCTCTCGCTCTCTCGCGGCCGATGACGTGGCTCTCTCGTAGCGCGGTTGACCTCCATCGTTCTACTTTACGACGAAGTCCTGGAGCGAGCGAGGGAGGAGGTGGCTTACCACGGTATACGATTTTATCCTCGGCTCCACGATCACCGTAGGCCTCTATTACGAATGAATCGGTGTTTATTTATGTCCCGGCGCGCGTCCTTTCTGAGGAACCGAGAGGAGAGATATGAAGTCCCTGATACAATATATACCGGCGCGAACAGCGAGAGACGGCGCGAGTTCTATGGAAGAAAGAAATGTGTGTACAGGGTGATTCACCAAGTCTCGCCGCCACTTGGGGAGGGCATTCCTGACGTCATTTGGGGCAGAAAAAAAACCGTTAAATGGGATTCACAATTAAAGGGCTACGCTAATTTGAAAGTTTTCTTAGAATTCCAAATGGGGGAAACGGTTACAAGTGCGATACGAGCACTCTCGAAATCGTAAATCTTCGAAGAATCGGCATTCCGGAACCGCGATTTCCCCTCGAACTCCTTAATTTTGCGTTGTGCAAGCAAAGATTGAAAAGAAAAAGAACGAAGTTGAACCTGTAAGATTTTATAAGAAACTGCCCTCGGCAAACCTGCACGCTGCGCAAACGGGGGTGAAACCCGGCGGGAATCACCCCGAATCGCGGCACAGAAATAAGTAAATACAGCGCGAGGAGGAGGAGGAGGGGGGTGCGAGGAGGCGTTACGCGAGGTAACTGAGGTAACTTACAACGCAGTAGCGGATGAGTGATCGTTAACGAGTCGGCGAGAGGGGGCGACTAAAAATAATGGCTGAAATTAAACGCGGTCGATTGATTTTCGTCTCGTGCCGCGTATGTCAGACGTGACGTTTATTTTTATCGGGATGTAACACGGCGTCGCCGACGGCAAGTGCGCCGGGCGCGGCACGCTGAACGCGCCGCTAAACGGGAGGGAATACACACGGAGCCGGCCGCGGACTGCGTCCGCCAAGGATGCGGGGAATATTAATATCCTCCTAGATGGAGGCGTCCAGATTACGCGGCGGCGGACGGAATAAAAAGAGCGGATTCCTACGTGTCCTTCGTACTCGGTCGGACCCGGAGGGGGGCGAGGGAGGGGCGCGGTCTGACACGAGGGAGACGAGGAGAGAAGAAGTGGCGGGCAGCGTGCGACGATGTTGAACCAGATTATGAAAATCAGAACGAACGATCGTCGGTGTGGGTTAAAGGCTCGTTGCGCCGCGGTCGGGGCGTGTAACGATGTCACTTTTATTAGCCTCATCAGGGGCACCGAGAGAGGGGGAGAGAGAGAGAGAAAGAGAGCGAGATGCAACCGCCGACCGGGGGCGGGCACCACCGCCACCATTACCTAATATTCAACGTGATCGCGTATCTCGTTACGCCGGCAATTTGCGTCCATCGACGCGTCGTTGGGCGTGAAAGCTCGCGTGCGCCTCTCCGTGAGACGACGGCACCTGCGTGCTGGCCCTCCCCCGCCCTCCCGAGGAGAAGAAAAATTCCCTTCCGCGGTGTATTTTCGGCGGCGACGCGGACGGGGGAGGAGAGGGGGCCGCGTGCTCGCGAGAGGGAGAGAGGAGCGACGATTATCGACTGCACAAACACTTGACCGTGTTAATTATACCGGAGATTCGAGAGCGCCGGGAAATAGTATTAATCGGTCGATGACGCCGAGGGTGATTTCCGAGGGAAAACTCGAAAGAGGAGGGAAACACCCGAGGTGCGCGGCGCACCGGAGTCGCCGCTTCCGTGAGAAAAAAAAAAAGAAAGGTCCTACCCCTCGCCCGGGATTGCGTAACATCCCGACCACGAATGCGGTCGCGGAGGTAATTATTGTATTATGATTGTGGGAAATTTAATATTTCCCCCTCCGTCTCCCGGCCCCTCTCGCGCGGTGCATTATCAATATTCATTTACGCTCGCAATTGAACGGAGCGCCCGGGCGTTTAACGTAATGTAACGCGACGTGTAACGCTGTTACGCGCGCAAAGTGTGCCGTTTCGACGACAGGGACGGGATTTTCGTGGAGCGAAAACCAAACCGGGTGTGATCGGGGTCACTCGTTACATCGGAAATCACATTTCGTTGGCGCTCGCGCAGGTCCTATCGGGCCCCTTTGATCTTTGCGGTCCCGATCACACTACCACACGCACAACTTTCCTCTCATTGGTCTGCCCAGAGCAATGTCGGATGCGCAGATGGGATCGACGCAGAACGAAACAAACGACGGAGTGGACCTGCTAGTTATACTACGATCGGACTAGCAATCGCCGACTCGGACTGGCGATCGACGATTGTCTTCTAGCATCTGAGAGCCGATTAAATCGCTGGCTGCTTCGCTCTCATTGGCTAAAGGACAACCGTCGATCGCTAATTCGACCCGAGTTAACAATTGCCAAGTCTGATTCGGTCTTTACGCGCGCGAGTCGCCGAGCGCACCGCGCGTTCGGCCCGTAAATCGGGTTACACCCCGGTCTCGGCTACCTACGATTAATTACGCTGAAAGCATGCCCGCGTAATTGCACCGCGTAACACATCCGTCGTGCGGACGACGAGTGCGCTATCATGCTCGCGGTCGTAACGCGGTGTAACTTGAGAGAAGGATTCGCGTGGACGACGATTAAGCTGGAGGTGAAACACGAAAAGAAATAACTTAAGCAGGAAGACAAGATTTTCAACCAATTGGATTTTTCAGCGTTGCTCGAGTCTCAAAATTGCTGCTCACGTTCCTCGACTGTCACTGGTCAGTTTTCTTAAGTTTTTTTTCACGTGTTTCGGACCTTAAAGGCTCAAACGCGTAAAACAAAAAAAGAACCTTAACCTTTAGAGGGTCGGAAAATCTAAATATAGATGCTCTGGAGCAACCTATCTAAACACTCACTTTTTGCTCAAATTATAAAAAATAACAATAAAACTAAAACAGAACAAAAGAAACAAATAAACGGAGCCACGCTGTCTCTCTACGTCCCCGTCGTTGGCTCTGGGTAATGCTGAAGGAGAGTCATATAGATCATATGTTTGTAAGCCTTATCTTGGCGCATGAGCATGAGAATTGAATATTCTCAAAAACCGACCTAAATATCGTATTTAGCGACCATAAAAACCTATAGAAACAGACTTTTGGGCGAAACTACGACTGTTGAATTTTTTCTTACTATTAACGGCCGGAAAGTTTAAATATAGTCTCTACGTGTGATCGGAACTTTGTACAGGTTATATAAAAGATATAGGCACAATATTTGGGAATTTTCTAAGAGGATTAAAAGCTCATAAAATCCCGGCCCTCTAAAGGTGAAACAGTAAAACTTCAGACGTAAGGGAAACCACCAGTGAGGGTAAAAAGTGTAAGTAGCCATTTTGAAACTTGAGCTGAAAATTTCGATTGGTTGAGATTCTTAAGTCCTGCGTTTCACTGCTCAAGTTTTTTTCGTGTGTTCCCAACATTACTTCAGGCGCGACGACGACGCGTGCTCCCGAAAAATAGACCTCGAGTGCACAGAGCCAAGTTTTTATAAACGGGAGGGAAAAAAAAGAGGAGAGAAAACTCGACGGGGATCGAACGGCAGGAAACGAGGTGTCTGATTATATTATCGCGGAAAACGGTAGCGCAACGTGAAACGTGACGCAACGGTCCCGTTGAAAAATCTCGGCAATTCCTGTACGTCAATCACGAGTCGCCGCCGCCGCCGCCGGAGAAACGAAATTATATACGGCAGGTTTCCGCGAGAGAGGGAGAGAGAGAGAGCGAGAAAGAGAGAAATAGACACGGAGAGATTAATCCAGATCGCGGATAGGCGCGCGGAGCGCAAAACCGAACGACACGATTTTTTTTCTGTTCTTCTGGGCAACGGCGTATCCCGTTCTCGTTTTCTTTATCAGGGAACGTGACAAGTCGCTAATATTGTGAAACATCACCGAGCTCGCCTCGCCTTGAAGACGGGCCGCCGTTACTCAGCGCGCATCCGTTACGTGTACACGCGGTGCGAACTGGAATACCGCGCGCGCGTGCGTCACTGTTATGCGATATAAATTGGCTCTAATGCAATAATATTAGGAATTTCGCAATCGCCAATTGTTATCGCGGAAACACCGCGGTGCACGTTGATCCCCCCCTCGCCCCCCCGTGGCTGGTGTATCTGCACGACCTCCGATCACGCGAGCCGGGAAGTCGGTCCTCTTTTTCACGCAACACAGAGAGAGTCGGAAAAAGAGAAGGGGGCACCGGTTATCCTTGGATCTCGTTCCCGAAGGAGATTGGAGTTGATTGATAAAATTGCGTGTCGCGCGTCGGAAAGGTTGATAGCGCGCTAATCGGAGGCGCGATCTTCGATCGCTCCCGTCGTCGCGATCCGCGGAGGAGGCTCGCGAGGGGCCCCACGATCGTGAGAATCGCCGAGTCGAGGGAAAAGATCGATGATAGGCGCCGTATTCGTAGTAGATTCTTATTTCAAAATCATCGCAAGTGTTGTCTTAGGAGGCTGATAGGGCTCTGCGATCGGTTAAAAACACATTAAGGGTATACTTAAGTAAGATGATCTCAAATATAAGAACGGACTATGAATACTGCACTGAAAAAAATTTCTGGTTGAATATGGACGAATCAGATAATTCCTTTAGGATTTACCAGAATTCCTTTAGGATTTACCAGAATTTCTGTAGGATTACAGGAATTCTGGTAAATCCTAAAGGAATTATCTGATTCGTCCATATTCAACCAGAAATTTTTTTCAGTGTGGCCACAGTTTCTCTCTCTCTCGATCGTCTCAGACGAAATCCTGAGGGTCAATTCTGTATCTTGCACTACAGTGAAAATGCTAAAACCGAGCGACTTTGTCCCCTTTAAGGGGACAGTTAGATAGAGACCAAGCTACTCAGTTTTAGCATTTTCACTATAGCGCAAGATACAGAATTGACCCTCAGGATTTCGTCCGAGATGATCGAGAGAGACTGTGGTCGGTATTCGTAGTCCGTTCCTATATTTAAGATCATCTTACTGTCTGTCCTCTTAGAAAGGGACAGAGCCGCTCACTTTTAGCATTTTCACGATAGCGTAAGATACAGAATTGGCCGCGAGTTTCCCTCTCGCGAGGGACGTCCCTTTTCCCAGGACGCCCTGTACGCAACGCCGCCGAGGCGCTGTGAATCATCCCGCGCACGAACGGCCCAGACACTCGGCGAGTCGAAGACGACCCGCTTCTCAATCGGCCGTGTGCGCGTTTACTCGAGCGTGCGTTATCCTCGTGCACCGTGACGGCGCGAACACGGGAGAGCGGGAGAGAAAGGGATAGAGAGAGAGAGAAAGAGAGAGAGAGGGAAAGAGAACGACGAGGAAGTGCGCGTGTGCTAGGGGAATTTCCAAGTTCACCAGGCACCTCCATCGATCTGCCGGCGTCGTGTGGCGGCCGGCTATCAAGCCGCCGCCGCTCTCTTCCGCGCTTTACGCGCCGCGGCGCTCGCTTTTATTCGAGGGTAACACCGGCCGGGAACCACCGCCGGCCGCCGAGCTATCGACCCCTGAACTTGACCCCCATAGGAAGCGCAGAGCCTAAATCCGGAGGTGTGCCCGCGAATCCACGACGCGGCAGATCCTTCGGAACGAGTACCCGAGGGGCGGGAAAGGGGTGGCGGACGGGAAGACAGAATCTTGAGAATTTGTCACTGGGACGCTCGATTTCTGCTCTCGTTTCTCTTTTGCGCGCGCGCGCGCTCGCGGGTTATCGCGCGCTCCATTTTTGTTTGTTGTGAATTGTTGCGCAACAAACAAGGCGCACGCCCAGGTGTTGCCAGCGGCTGGTCGTATTGTTCGCGGATTCCCCCGATATCTCTCTCTCTCTCTCTCTCTCTCTCTCTCTCACGATGGATGCGTTCTCCCCTTTGCGAGGGGGGAGGGTGGGAAGACGGAGAAGGGAAACGACGCGATCCCACCCATTTTCTTTTTCTGGGGGGGTTAGCGCGGCCCGCAATCGATTCTATTGATCTATCTCGAGCGGTCTTCTCTGTATCCGCGGAGGGACGCGCGGGGCTCCGTCGTCGCGGAATGCCGGGAAGTAACCGCGCGCGGTCTCGCGGGCCCGATTTCTCGCTACAACTTTAACCCCGGCCTAACTCGCTCCCCGTCTCTCTCTTTCTCTCGAAGAACAGTCGCGGGAAGGGACAGAGGACGGAGTCGGATGAGGTCCAAGTCGAGCGACGTAGGAGAGGCCGCGGGCCTTGTGCCGCATCTCCCGCGTCATCCCGAGTGGCACCAGCCCGAAGTTAGTCGTCGGTGCGCAGCGTCCGCCAGTGATTTATCAGATATCGATTCTTTTTTAAATTCCGTCCCCCGCGCGCCGTTCAATGCGACGAAACACCGGAGGAGAACCGAGGCGATGGATATCGTGTTGTCCCTCCGCGAGAACCTGGCGTCGTTCTTTCGCGAACAAGAAAGCGGTATTTGCGCAGTAAAAAAAAAACGGGGGATTGTTTCCGGCAGAAAGGCTGAGCTGGCCGACGCGCTGGAAAGGACACACGGTAGGGGAAGGAAGGCAGGATCTTCCGCCGAGGCGCTCCGAATGGCACTCGTCGTAATGAAAATTGCGTTGCACGGAATTACACGTGTCGAGCGGATACGCGGTCGGATCGGAATCATTCGCCACCCCCGGCGGCGAGCGGGGGGGAAAACGGAGACGCGCTCGTCACCGCCGTAGTTTTTCGGGGGCGGGAGAGGGGCAGGTCCTCGGGCGGGGGGACGTCTTCTATACTCACCGTGGTTGTCTTCGGGTGTGCGTGTGCGCTCGTCGATACTCTACTTTAATCCAAATAACGCGCGTAGGGTAAAACCGCCGCCGGGACACTGAGCCGTGAGACTTGCTTCGTCGCGGGCTACGGCCTCGCGACGACGATCATCGTACGAGAAAGCGCGGGGACGATCCTCTGTTACTCTCCCGATCGGACACGGTCAGGCCTTCCGCGTGTCGACGGCTTCCGTGTTACTGTACGTGCGGGAATATCGCTGCGAGCGCGCTGCACGATCGGCGGCGAGCGAGTGACGTGCTGAACGTAGCCGAGTAACTGACGCCAGCGCGCGAAACGAAACGCCAAACGCTCCCCTCCCCACCTAACTTCGCGTCCCGTCCGTCCTTGTCGCGCAGCCGCTGGGCGCGCGTGCCGCCGTCCTTCTCGCGCTCCCATTGGTCGATCTCTCTTTCTCTCTCTCTCTCTCTCTCTCTCTCGGTCCCGTTCGGCCCCGCGCGCGCGCTGGCGATTATTCGACGCGAGATCAAAAGCGCGACGTTTCTCTTATGCCCGTTTCTGCCGATGCGGATTAACTTTAATCTCGGTTTAAATTACTTATTGTCTTTTTCTACTTCGTACAAAAACTAGGAAGAGATACAAGTTGAACCGGGATTAAAGTTAAACTGCGTTTCGGCAGAGATGGGCGTTTAGGCCGGGTTTTCACCAACGTCGCTTAACCTTAGTTTAAGTTCATTGTTTGTCTCCTTTTGAAGGGACAGTTGGAAAGAGATGAATTAAGCCTAGGCTCGAATTCGATTGCTTGCACTAAAGCCTGTTTGTAGTCAGTTTTGACATTTAACTTCGTTTCAAATACACGCTTAAAGAGTATTCGACCAAAGAACGATCCGTATGGATGCTATCATTTTGTTGGTTGAATATTTCAAGAGATGTTTAAGACTATCCTTAAATATAAGAATTGACTGTGGACAAGCCTTAAGTCCGTATCAGACTGCGGATTGAGGTTGAGATTAGATTGAAATTCGACCAATTAGAGTAAAAGTCACTAAATTTGAGATTACTAAACTTTACTCCGATTGGTCAAATTTCAATCTAATCTCAATCTCAATCTGTAGTCTGATACGGGCTTTAGTGTGCGCTCAGTGCGCACTAGTGCAAGCAATCGAGTTCGCTAAAAGTTAAGCGACGCTGGTGAAATCGGGCCTTGTTCGAAATTGGAAGAGTGAGGGAAGTCGCGTCTTTCCCGGGGCTCGGGTCTTGAATTCATTCGGTGGAGAAACGCGAAAATTCTGTTCTCACAGAAAAGTTGCAAGTTGATCGGCTACTCGCGTGGATTTCACCGACTTTCAACTTCTCCATGAGAGCAGAATTTTCGCATACGTGTCTCTCTCGAGTGAATTCAAGGCTCGAGCTACTGAAAGATTGAAGCACCTCGTCGCGAGACGCTGGCGAGGCTGCGAAACGTTGTATCCAACGATTTACAATGCGTTCTCATTTACGAACAGCGCTCGCCGCCCTTCGATTACGCGTTCTGTTTAATTCGTAAAGTTAATCGTGGCTTAATCTCGATACGGAACGCAAGTTAGGGCGCCTCGTCCGGCTCGTGGGGACGCCGCGAGCCGTAATGTTTAATTCCGACGATTGTCCCCTCGAGGATTTCGTGGAGCCACCCCTGCGCAACGCCGGTCCTTTTGGACGGTAACAACGCGATGTTTTTACACCGACGGGTCGCGTTTTGTCCTCCAGGCTCGCGGAGCAGCCTCGAATACCGAATATTCTCGCTAAAAGTATAGTAACTGCCTGGAATCGAAGGGCACGCCGGGATGCGGCACGCGATACGGATATACAGTACCGGCCAAGGGTGTATCACCTTTCGATTTTTGGGGCATCCCTAGTTTTAAAGTGCACCGAGCGGTAAACCACCGCTGACCGCAATCACGTACGCCAATGCCTACACGGAGAGAATGTTCTCTTAACATTCATCGTGAAAATGTTGTAATCGTGGGACAACGCGGCATCGCAAAGAGTTTCATGAGAGTTGTTCAAAATTCCAAGTTGTCCCACGATTTTTCAGAGTAAATTTTAATGCCCAGTGGGCATTACTTTATCTTATTTTATCTTTATAATGCCCTAGCAAGGCCCAGTGTCCAAGAAATGCCTAGTAACGTCTAGTAATGCCCAGTAAAGCCGTAAATCTGTGCGCCACAATACCCTCAGCGGTCTACCCCTTGAAGTGCACCAATGAAGAATACGAAAATCATGGTGCATCTTGTGAGATGCACCTGCCATCAGGCGTCTACTGTAAAGTTTTGAGCACAGTCGATGCACTTCGACGAAAGTTATGCTCGAAAGAACGAAAGGTGATATAATTTCGGCCGGTACCGCGTGCACGTCTGAATAAAGTAAATCGCCTTCGTTCGGCGCGAAACGCGCGGGCTTTAAAGCGGCGGGCGCGCGCGCGCGCGCGCGGCTCGCGGGCCGTATCGACCCTTCACCATTGGATGACGCATCCTCCAATGACCGGCCGGCCCGGCGATTACGTCACTCCGGGGGTATATTATTGACGCCGGACGCGTGCAACGGCGTCGCACTGCCGCGTTTCTCCGGGGGGCATCCCTCCGTGCCGTACGGCCCCTCGGGGTCGTCCTGGGGTTGCGTAATGACCGGTGCGAGGTCGCAGCAAGTTTAACCCTTTTCGGGAGAAGAAACTCGGCGACACGGGATATTTCCGGGATGGCAAGGTTTTCTCCGAAAAAGTACTGAACCCTGTTCACCCACGATTTCTAACATACGTATGTACGTCGCTTCGGAAATGGATTATCCTTTTGAGCTACGGGCTGACCTGGAATGAAGACGAATCCCACGGGGATGCAGGGAGTGTTCTTGCGGACGTAGGGGAAGGATTTCCTCGCGTATCTCGCAGATTTCTCTATAGGACGCAGAGAAAAGCATATGAGAAATTTTCTTGTCCTTTTTTTCGTTTGACTTTGGTTGAAAAAAAAATTGAAATTTGAGTATGTTGTGGCTGTAAGTTTTGTCTGTCGGTACGCAAAATTTAAGACCCGGTCGCCGATGAAATAAAAGGAGGAAAAGATGTTAAAGTTGTACTTTTTAACTTACAGGAGTTACGGGCCGATCGCTCGCAGAAGCACTTTGAGGGTTAACATTATTTTACGTCACACTGAGAAAATTTTTCATCGGATAAACCAATTGAATAGTGCGTCTGATGGTTAATTTTTCCGAGTACGCTTTCCGATTAAATTATGGATACATCCGATGAAATGCAATTACCGATAAAATTTGATTGAAAACCGATATTTTTCATGGGATATACAATTTAATTGGATATATCCGTTTGTTATTATGTAATTGGATCATCATCACGTTTTTCTCAGTGTATGAATTTACAAAAATAAAAGGGACCCCGCCAAAGCACCCATACTAACATACGCTCCTTCGTGCAGGAGCCACCTTAAATTTTAAGTACACGTGACAGAAGAGTACGCGATCTGCGGCGACAACTGAATCGGTTAACACAAAAGACTGCTTTTTTCGGGCAATATGAATGTTTCAGTAGGTTTCACAATTTTGTTTTGAAGAAGGGGCTCTTTAAGATAAGTTTTTGTTAAAAGTACTTTTTTTTAGGACATGAGCCTATTCATGCGATGGATCCATTGTTGCCCCAATTTCAGTCACATGCCCCTTTTTCGTTTCCACTGGTTTAAACGTTCGTTTCCAGAGGAACCGCGAGGCGAGATTATTGGAGCAAAGTGGCGCAATACGGAACACGCATTGCCGTGTTTCGACCTTCTCCGTTTCCTCGCTCAATTTCAAGAATGCGATCTCCATGTCGCCCGGCGAGCGTGCCGCGCAAAACAAACCGGGGCACGTCTCGCATTCTCCCGCGGGCACGGGAGAAACAGATGCACGCCTTCCCACCTCGTCCGAAATTAAAGTCGAGGACGAAAGTTAGTGTCGTCGTACGTCGAGACCCTTGTCGAGCAATCGATACCTCATCCGTTCCCGAGGATCGAACCGCGCCGCCGATTAAAACCTGATTCGCTCAGCGCGAGTTTCAGCCACGAAATCGTCGATAAGTTGAAACTCGAGGGCGAGATTTCGGTTCAACTCCGATTAACTTAATCGGCGATTCTTTCAACCGAAAGAATTCGACTGAAAGCAACGCGTCCAACTGCATATTGCAATTTGTTACTGGCCCTTGATCTAATCTTTTTTTCTGTACATTAAATTAAAAAAATAACAATTCCTTCCGCGTTAATCAAATAGTAAGTATAAGTACGGAGCTTGATCGAAGTCGCTCTAATTCGTTTTTTTTTTTCGATCGCTTTTTGCCCTTCCTCTCTTCAGTAATTTTTTATTTCTTCTCGGACAGTTGATGTCTAACGGCACGCGATGGAGACGAATTTGATATCTCAAATCCGTTTTACGTCCGTCCGTCCGGAGATTCGAGACGAAATTGTGAAACCCCGCAAAGCGGATTTGACGCCCTTTGGAACCTGCGAAACGACTCGAGAGGAGAAAAAGATCCATCGCGCTCAATCTGTCGCCGTTGCCTCATTAATAGAGAACAGTCCTCTATTATGAGATAGCAGGTTTTGAATACCCAAATTCAATCGCAAATGCCTCAGCGGTCGAATTGGTGAGACGCCCGCCTAGAGGGGAAGTCCAGGTTCAAACCCTAGCTGAGGTAATATTTTTCGCAATAAATTTCTTTAATTAGAATTTGCCAGTTAGCGTCGTTTAACAATTTTTCTACATTGGTCAATCATGTACTGGCGTCAAATAATTCTTTACGTTGCTAATCGCAAATCTCTTTTTCGCAACGATTACACAATCTAACAATGAATTCTCCACTAAACAGATTTCGCTCCAAGGGCAACAAATTCATGGTGGAATCACCATGATGGTGCCTATTAATTTAACAGAAACCCCACCGTCTCGTACTAGGAGTCTATCTCACAACAGAGGACTTTCCTCTAATATCGCCATACACGCGCGGAGCGACGATATCGCGAGGCAAGTCTAAAGGCCCCTGTCCACGACGCTAGAACTCGGTGCAAGTTCTAGTTTCGAGAAACGTGTAGGCAACTTGCAGCTGTTTCATCAAAGCAACAAATTTCCCCCATAAAGCTGGAAACACAAAAAACTCGAGACTTAGGCCCTAAGAATTGCAACCAATCTGCTTACGTTCTCGACTGTGACTGGCCCTTAGGTCTAAAGCCTTCTTGCCTAAGTGTTTTCGTGTGTCGGGGCTTTTTGACCCGCTACGCCACTGATCGGCGATCGTTTAAGGTTTAAGCAATGGGTTCCGAAGACGAGTCAATTGTCACGCGAGATCGTCACGATATCGATCTCGCGCGTACACCGTTCCAGTTGCGCCGGTCGGTGTTGTATATAATTGTCGGCGATGGTAAACGGCACAGATTGAAAATGATGATGGGCCAGCCTTCGGGACATTAGCTGGCGGGCGGGAGGGGAGGGAGCAGCTCCCTGAATTAACGCGGCGGTGTCGGACTTCCGTTGTGGCAAATTGGTGAACGTTCTCCGGCGACTTACGAAAGATTAAATAAAGAGAGAGTGGCGTCACCGACTCGGAATTCGAATCCCCGAAGTCCTCAAGTAGTTGTAGCAGTCCACGATGCTCTCTCTCTCTCTCTCTGTCTCCCTTCTTCTCGCTTATCACCACGTTAGTCATTCGCGCGTACAGATCGACATTAATTTCGGACTCGTTGATTTTCTAGAAGAAAGCGTAATTGCCTGCGCGCGATACGAGGGGAAAGGTACAGCCCTCCGGCTGGCTGGGAGCTGAGCTCGAATACCTGCGGCAGAGAGAAGATGTATTAAAATAATATATCTTGATATAATAACTTAATGTAACGTCTTTACGCACACCACGAAATAATAATCATAAAACTGCGTTTATCACGATTATGATTTGATGAGTGGACTCTTAGGGCCTGAGCAGAGTGGCTGTCTTGTATTCTTAAGACACAAGACGGTAATCGTGCGTATACTTTAAGACAAATATTTAAAACATAAAACCGTTGTCTTATAAGAGCACATGACGGCCATTCTGCTCGGGCCCTTACGCTTCGCTGTCAATGACAATAACGCCATTAGTTCGTTTCGTCGTACGTTTTCTGTTCTCCTGCTGAGGCTGTAACTTTAACGTCCGCCGCTTACACTTGCCCTTCCCCTTTGAAACTCTCAGATTATATTATTATTACGTCTGCTAAGAGTGCTATGTCTTATGCGGTTTATTTTTTCTTCCGATATAAACCGCGCCCGATCCTCGCCGCGTCGAGATAAGCTGACGCCGACTCTTGTTGACAGGACTCGAGGCGCTGGAGAAGGCCCTTTATTGCTGGGAGGACGCCCTCACCGCGTTCAGCTCGGCACTTGGAAACGACGCCCTGGCACTGCCGTCGAAGGCCGACGCGGCGTTCACCCACGACGTGCAGGAGCTGCTCGACATGGGCTACCAGATCCAGAGCCACGCGGAACTGCTCTTCCTCGATCAAGTACGGTACCGTAGACCTGGGTGGCTTTGGCACTTTTTCGGCATTTGTTTATAGGGTAAGGTGACTAGATTCGGATCCGGGTCAATTCTGTATCTCACACTACAGTGAAAATGCTAAAAGTGAATAAGCTTTGTCTACCCTAGAGACCCTGTAATCAGAGACTGGCCATAAAGCCCGTATCAGACTACGGGTTGAAATTGAGATTAAATTGAAATTTGACCAATCACAGTAAAGTTTACTAATCTCAAGTTTATAGTAACGTTTATTCTAATAGGTCAAATTTCAATCTAATCTCAATCACAATCCGTAGTCTGATACGGGCTTAAAAGTTTGTTAAACTCTTGCGAGTGGGAGAGAAACATAGGCTACACTGATAAAAAAAATATCTTAATCCAAACAAATATTACCTAGTAAGAATATTCTTAAAAGCTTTGTCTACCCTAGAGATCCTATAATCAGAGACTGGCCATAAAGCCCGTATCAGACTACGGGTTGAGATTGAGATTAGATTGAAATTTGATCAATCACAGTAAAGTTTACTAATCTCAAATTTATAGTAACTAAGTCGCCAGCCGTAATTAACAACAACAGTGATTTTTATTGACCGTATCTGGCAATTTTAATAATACAGAAAATTTATTACGAAAATATTACCTCAGCCAGGGTTTGAACCTGAACCTGCTTTCACTCTAGGCGGGCGTCTCAACCTGCAATTTGACCACCGAGGCATATGTCTACTTAGTTCGAAAAATTTCTTTGTCAGTGTATCTCACTCTTCTACGATCGTAAAATCTTTCAGGGTCTCTAATCTAACCGTCCCCTTAGAAAGAAACAAACCCAGTAAGAACACTAACGTCGAATTGGCGTCAATGGAGCCGAAACCGCGTCAGTTTCCGAAAATAAATAAAAATTTTGAAATTTTATTTTTGTATTAAATTTTGTATTAAATATGTCGAGTTAACTTGGCAGTTTTCTCCAACAAGATCTTAAAAGTATTCAGAACGTTGAGTGTAAGTAATTTAATACCAAAAAATCGACGTCGATAGTTCGAAACCACGTCCCTACCGTCAGTTTTCGAAAATAATTGACGGTTGGGACGTGGTTTCAAACTATTGACGTCGATTCGACGTTGATTTAACGTTAGGTATTCTCACTGGGAAGCCGCTCACTTTTAGCATTTTCACTATATTATAAGATACAGAATTGACCCCCAGATACCAAATGCGGATCAATCTGATGAGTCGCTAATAAGCGATATAAAAGCATGTCGATGTTATCGACAACACAGCGTAAAGTTGTAAATATATAAAAGAGCGAAACTTCAGTGAAATACTTTAAAATGTCACTTACTAGCGACTCGTCAAATTTTTTATCCGAATTTGGTCACCTTACCCTACTGTGCAAATTGACCTTGAAATTTTTGACACCCGTTGCCGTGTTTCCACCTTTTAAAATACACCATGGGTATTAAAAATTTTTCGTTCGCGCAGTGTAAACAAAATACTAAATGACAAGTGCCAAAACCACCCGGGTTGGTCAAACCACCCAAGTTTACGGTATCTCCTTCCGAACTTGTCCGTGCCCGGAGCTCCGCGAGGCCGATCCGCGACCTCGAGAGTCGAGATTCGGTTCCCCCGGAGATTCGCCGCCCGTTCCTTCGAAAGTGCGGACGATCACCCGATGCCATTCCGTCCCGCTGCATTCATCATCAATTGCCCTTCTACCGGTCCGCTAAAAAAATGCGGGAATTAATCCAATTTAAATGACGGCCGCCCTGGGGGTAATTAGCGCAACGAGTCACTTGACCTGACGCTAGTCGCCGGGAATTGTTGCGGAACGTTAATGCCATAGGAAGTGCACAACTTTCACCGCGAGTGAATCCGAATTTTCGCGACCGCGACACATCGGGGATCGTACGTACGACATGCACGTCACCGCCGGGAGCTACGACCTCGTCCATTTCCCCCCCGGAATGCAAGCATCTCCGCCTCTCGTCGTCCGTTTGCTCACCCGTCTTTTCTTTCCGCAGCACTCCGTTTTATTCCGCAACGACAGCGAGGAGAGCCTCGACAAGCCTTCGAACATCGGGACGCGGCTGTCTGGTATCAGGGATAATAAAGCCGACGTCGCATCGTCGCCCGAATCGTTCGAGTCTGCACGTGACGGGGTGAGTTATGCCACGGGACAGACAAACGTGATCTGTTCGTGTCGCACGGATGGACCGTGCGGCCGTGGATGTGATTCGAGGACGCGTCGAAAAATGTTCAACTGTCTTGTACAATAGTATCTACTTTCGCAAGTACAAGCCACTCCCGACGGTTCTCTCGATGCTGAGGTGGAAAGGTGGATATCAGCTTGCACTATTAACGTTATTTCAGGTTGCGGATCTGCGCGAATTCGAGGAATTCTCAGAACTGTTCCCACACTTCGAAAAGCAAAAGCTCTATCATGCTGCTCTTAAACAGCACGAGGATAAGGGCATTCCTTGCAGGTAAATTGAGATCTAGTCCGCCGGACATGCATTTGTTTTCTCTACAGACGCGACAGACAAGTGTATATTGTTGCAGGAGACTACACACGGAGCTTGTAAAGTGCGGATCGGACGTGGAATATTTAGCGAAGGTGTACTGCCTGCGGCAAGCTTATACGAAATTGTTTAATTTACCCACGGCAACGCAATACATAGTGGATGTGGGTCGTCAAATCATTAGCGATTTAATTATGTACGCGGATAGGGTAAGAATGGACCAGAATACTCTCTAAAAAAGGTCAGTTAGTGGATTATCACTGAGAACAACGAATGCTCACTGATTCACACTGAATTATTCAGCGGTGTACGTACAACTGTGTTCAGTGGTAGCCCATTGATTGACTTTTAGAGAGTAGAAGAATAAAGCGTTCGTAATTAATCGTTCGAAACTTCGCTAGACGAAAATGCTATTGCAGGATCCTAAAGATTACCTAATGTATTATGAGCGCATGCTGGAGTTTCTGCAAGACCCGCGCAGTCAAGGTATCATGGAGGAGGAGTTGACCGCTCGAGGTGTCAAGTGCATGAACTTCTACGACGTGCTCATTGATTTCATACTCTTGGACGCGTTCGAGGACGTGGAGAAACCGCCGCCGCCCGTCAGAGCTATAGTCCAGAACAGATGGGTGTCCACCAGTTTTAAGGAAACTGTACGTACTGGAATACTGAATATTAATTGTCTACCGTGTCGTTTCCGACGTTTATCCAATCGTCGATTGTTCTTAAAGGCGATAGGAACAGCGCTCTGGTCCCTCCTCGCGGGCAAAAGGAGAATGCTGAAATACGATCAAGGCTTTTTGGCGCACTTCTACTCCATCTCCGAGCAAATCTCGCCGATGTTCATCTGGGGATTCTTGGGTTCTGAAGAGAGCCTACGTTCCACTTGTTATTACTTTAGGGAGCAAGTGATCGAGTTTCTTGTAGATATATTTAACTTCTTCAAGGTACGATACACCACTGTCGACGAACTCGCCGCAGATATTCTCAGGGAAATGAAACTAAGAGTCGACAATATAAATCAAAGACTGTCGTTAGAAGGTTGCTAGCCAAATGAAATAAGTTTAGGCAACCATGCTAACGCAACGTTGAATAGGCTTGCGGATTATTTCAACTATTGCATTGCATATACCGCTCCGACATCTATGTTGTAAAAGATAATGTTAATATTAACGAAATTAAGCCATATTTGATAAGTTGGGTAAACGGTGCAACATGTTATCGCACGTTTTAATTTTCATTACCGCGCCTATAACGAGTAATTACAATAAGTGATCTTGCGAAATTATCTTGCGAAGTAATATCGCAAAGAGACACTGCGCACCCTTTTGTCGCCGCCAATCAGAAAAATCTATATTGAGCTTCACACTCGAAACAGCTTCTGATGTCCAGTTCTCCACGTGCAACATGTTATCGCGTTTTAATTTTCATTACCACGCCCATATCAAGTAATTGCAGCAAGTGATCTTGCGAAGTAATATCGCAAAGAGACACTGCGCACCCCTGTGTTGCCGCCGATTAGAAAACTAGTTTAATTGAGTTCCACATTTAAATGAACAGCTTCTAATGTCCAGTTCTCTACGAACATAGGGGATAATTGAAATGTCCGATATAGATTTTACAAAAATAGATATCAAATTTATAGGCTGGATCCTACTTACAAAGCTTGGGAAATTAATCCATCGCGCACGCGCAACAATTAAACACGCAATGTTATTCACTCTGACCTAACAAGTAATTTCGTTATCAATCATTATGTGAAAGAAATTTTGTAGACACTCTATAAATAATTTTGCGAGACATGTAAAATATTGTGACTGTTGCAATTCTATTTATTATTTATTAAAATATAAGTCTCATTTTTATTTTATTATACAAAGCTTTTTTTTAATATCTTACAGGACTATGCACGTATAATATACATTACTTTCTACATTGTTTAAACTGTTTAAAGGATTACACAAGGATCAACATATGCTAAAGGATTATTATGTATTTCAGTAAAATTAATACACCATGATAATTTGTGATACAACATAGCAGCATTTAAAAGAAATCGATGTAATATAACATCGTTCCTTACCGATACAAATAAGACAATGTACATTTACTTACAGTTAATCGAAAAAGATCGCTTTTAAGTTTTATAAATTAGATTTCTCGGTGCTATTGTTTTTATTAGATAATTGGTCTTGGCAAGATGCTGATGTCTAAAAGAATCGTCAAGCGTATTGTTATCTTTAAAGTAGTTACCATCGTCAAAATGTAGATAGATTGATACAAATTATAAATAGCGAAATATTAATTCAAAAGTTGATTTGTCGCCAAAGATACGTTTATAAAATGTATTTATATGAATAATTATTTAATTACGAGTCATCTTAGGCCAGTCAGATCAGCGACATTCCATATACAATAACGACTAATAGCGTTTTCGATTTGCTGACTCGACCCGACTCCGAGTCAGAAAAGTTTGATCAAGAGTAAGATTTTTGTAGAAATTGTGGTTCAAATCTTGCTTTTGATCAAACTTTTCTGACTCGGGGTCGGGTCGAGTCAGAAAATCGAAAACGCTACAAGTCACGATAGATACACATTTTATAAATATCTTTGAAATCTTATTTAGTACATTTTGATAAAAATGTATGTAATTCTTACCGGAAAGAGATATGTGCTGATGATAACGAAGTATTAATTTCATTTAATATTTTGTAAATGATAATCCTTAAATTACTTTATGAATAATTTAACTTGTGCGTCTTGTATAACATAACGATGATTGTGTGAAAAGATACAATTTTAAGTATAAAAATAAAAACAATTCAATAAGCTAATATACAAATTATATACTTGTACTCTGAAGCTATACGCTACGACGTTAGTTGCCTTACTACAACATCAAGAAATTTGAAGTTTGCGATCAGTGAGCTGCTAATGAGAGCTGCTTCCAATTCGCTGTCTCGCAGAGAAACTCCTCGATCTTGTCATAAATTCAAACATTCGGTAATACTATGCATATTTTCAATTAACTGCAACAAAAATTGTACAAACGCATCTAATCTTATTACTTTTATGGCATTATATACAAGTTTCTCGTTTTATACACGAATAAAATGTTACAAATGTATTACGGAGAAACTGAACAGGAATATTTTATGCGTATTTGTAAAAGTCCATGTAGTCCTCGTCAGATTCCTCCTCGTCGCTGGACGGCACAACGGGCATGATCTGTCGTATGTTATGTTTGCGTTTGTACGTTTCAAATCTATCTACTGCGAAACAAGAGAAAACACATATGAATAAAATTGAACAATTGCAAGTCTTTGTAATTCATCTTTCTCTCTCCTTGCAGATAACGGCCGAGCGTCGATACTCGCAAGGATACAAGGGTAAAAATAATTGTTCTTACTGTCGAAGGCCTTTTTAATGGTAATGTCCGGTTCCTTTATGTGATCTATGTTATACGATATTAATGGACTCTTCTCTCTGGACTTGATCAGCCTACGCCACGGAAACCCTGTTGAATCCGGACAAAGTATTAGTCTGTTTCTCACAGGAGAAAAATCTGCAACGGGTTACAAGTTACTGTTACATTTGAGTCCCTTCACCAGGTAGATCTTGATCTCCCTCCCGACGTTCTTATGCACAGTCTTCTCCGTCACCACCGACCCAAACAGGTGTAGAATGAGATAGTACTCCTTGCCGTTCGTACTCGTGCTGCAACGACACGAGAAATTGAGTCGATCTAACGCCGCACGCGTTATCGTCCCTTGTTCTACTCGAGCCCAGCTAAATACCTGAACTGCAAACAATCGTCCTTGATCCGCAGGTAGTAGTCGGACACGTCGGTCAATTGAATGCACACGACGACCGTGAGGTCTGTCTCGTGCCACTTGATCGCCGGGCTACAGTAGTTGGATACGAGCTCTGGGCAGGTCATCGCTTCGAGTAATTTTCTCGCCGGAGATGACGCATTTAAGCTACGTTCTTCGCGGACAGTGGTAGAGTACGTCGAAACGACGCAGCATTCGGCGAGACTGATGTCCACGACTTCGGGAGAAGCTGCAATTCTCAGACACGTGCACGCAGTACGGATCACGCCATCACGCCGTGATCATCACGGTCGTATTACAGATTCGAGTGGTAGAGGGGTGCTCCGTTAACGAGTTGGGCTTTCGTTCGTGCTATCGTCACTGTGCGTCACTGCTGTTGGACGATACCTCGCTTCGCGCGGCAGAGCAACACTCGTCTCTTCCGCTGGATTCTATTTGGAGCAAAAACGCGTCGAACGAGCGCGATTTCATTCGACTTTGGAGTTTAGAGAGCTAAATTGAATTAATTGCCGCTTTATAAAACCGGCGCGAATCGACGGAAAATGGCGGACCAATCACAGAGTGCTTCCAGTCGGTTCAGCCAGTCCCTGAAAAGAACGGACCGAAAGCGGCACCTCTGGCCAGTGATGCCAGCCGAGAACGTTTGCCCTGTCTTTCACTTAACTTTATTTCGTATTGGGTCAGCACGTTTTTCAACGAGATACGAACAGGTTAGAGAACCAACGCGAGTTTTCCGGTGTACCTACGTGCTGAGATACGCTGTGGTGAATTTTAATGTTCGGACAGCGGAGTTGAGTGAAAAACATGGACGCGAGTCCGCAGGACGTTAACGAAAGTGTGTTGAAGTTGGTGAACAGCATTCACTATGGGTGAGACAGTTTGCCATCGAATGTCCAAGAAGAAATAAAACTGAGAAAACTCGAGCTAACGTCCGCTTTCTCTCTCTTTCAGAGAAATCAAGGGCACGTACAACATCGTGGTGGCCACTATCTCCATGTTCAAGGAGATCATCAGCAATACAGAATGGGGAACAGCAAAGTATGACTCGTTACTCAAGTATCTTGCATCAGCGTGATGACGCAATACGCCCCGAGCGCGTGTCAGGGGGATGCTGGAGTGATTCTGTACATTCGGCACCTTTCGCTCCTAGAACTGTCGATTCGTGAAAATATTTGTGTAATATACAAATTGTGTGGCGTTTGTGTACAGCCAAAAGTGCAGAATTACTCCAGCATCCCCTTAAGCCAACGGCACACGATACTATTTTGCCTACTGGATTGCTTACCAGAACCAATAAGGATGCAGAGTTTTTTTAGATCAGTTGACTCAAAGCTAAACTCTGCTTGGCTCTCGGTAAGCAAAATCCAGTAGGAAAAATAGTAGTAAAGTTCCGTTTGGAATGTTGAGCGGTTCGCACGTCTTCTGGCTGAAGAAAAAAATTTTTGATACTCGCGGGTTGCATCATCCCGCGCGAGGTCCGGTAGTTGGGCCTCTGCATTGTGTGACATCAAAAACGTGATTACACGTAAGATATTTATACCATCAAGATTATTGGTTTGTCGTGGCCGTATCGGCTCAGTGAGTGAGCCGGGAGCCAATAAACTAGAAGAAGAAGAAGAAGGAAAAATAGTACCGTGTGCCGTTGGCTTTAGTTTGCCGAGGCGATAGAAAAACGCTACTTCTATTTTGAATTAACTTGCGTTCTTAATTTTCTGATATTGTGAACTTGATTTTCCAGGGACTTGATGGATATTGTTAGGCAAAATGGCAAGTACCTGATTAAGTCGCTTCCCCTCGAAACGTGCATCGGAAACATGGTGAGGAGGATATTGCAAATCATTAGGGAAGAGTATACCTCGGAATCGAAGACCAAGATGGACGAGACGTGTCCCCAGGAGTCCTTGCACAAAATTCTCACCGCCGAGAACGACCGGCAGATAGATTTCAACATCTCGATACCTTTTCTCAAAACGTCCCTCATCGAGAACATGAACGAGTTTGAAGTCGAGTTGGAAACCTGGTGTGTTACAATCGCATCTGTACTGCGTAAAGAAAAGAAAAATGACGCGATTTCTGTATTACATTGCAGTGGCATTATGCAACTTTTGGTTCAATTTTTACATAATTCTCGCTGTCTCCTCAAACTAGACCAAGCATTCCTCTGCCTTTGCTGTGAAACTGTTGACGCCGAAAGTTGGAGACAGAGATCGTTGATTTGTACTACAGCTAGAATACTATCGCTACCAATGAAAAGATTAGGTAATTAGCTGGAGTGAGAGAGCTATAGTAGAAATAAACTATCTCTGCCTCCAACTTCCGACGTTACTCTGCAGACCAGAATGCTTGGTCTGTTGTATATGTCGTTGGTCTCTACCAAACAGCAATATGTCAAATGCCTCGAATTAGGCTAACGGACGTTGCATCTTCGTTTTCGAATAAATCGAACATTTGTGTCCATTTCTACCAATGTAAGTTAATCTCAGTTTGACTCACCGTTCATCTCTTTCTAGTTCTAAGAATTGGAAAAATATAAAAGATTTATATAGTCAATCTATATTGGTAAAATGGACGTTAGTATAATAATAATTTCTTACTAACATGTGAACAAATATGTTTGCAGCTCGGAAAACATCACACGACAAGCGTCCGAGCATATACACTCGAACGAAATTATAATGACCATCGGAAAATCGAAGTTGGTGGAGGAGTTTTTCAAGGAGGCTGCCACTACCAGAGCCTTCGACGTTATAGTAGCCGAGGGCGGGCCATTTCTAAGCGTAAGCATGCGCCTGTCTTCGTGACAGACTCGAAGTAAAACTGAGAGGGAGAATACGAGAAGAGGGAGAGAGATCTGTGAATGATTGCAGGGCCATGAAATGGCGGTGAACCTGGCCAAGGCGAAGATCAAGACCACGTTGATATCGGACGCGGCGATCTTCGCGATGATGTCCCGCGTCAACAAGGTCATCATCGGCACTCACACCGTCATGGCGAACGGCGGACTCCGGGCGATCTCGGGCGCGCACACCGTCGCACAAGCAGCCAAGCACTATTCCGTCCCAGTGATGGTTCTGCTGCCCCTCTACAAGCTCGCGCCCATCTACCACTGCTCGGGCAAGCAAAGCGACTTCAATTGCCACGTTTCACCGATGCACAGCGTAATCGATAGTGCCAACGCACTGCTGCTGGAGCAGATACACGCTTACAATCCAGTTTTCGATTACGTCCCACCAGACCTCGTCACGTTATTCATCTCGAACATGTAAGACAACTAAGAGCATTAATTATACAGATTTCAGTGTTAAAATTGATTAACAAATCGACGAACGTCTTTTTTTCAGTGGTGGAAACGCGCCGTCCTATGTATATAGATTGCTTAGTGAATTGTACCATCCTGACGACTACGAATTATAAGTAATTTAATGAATATAAGTAATTTATACGTGATTTCATATGCATATGTAAATACATTTTGATTCCCCTTAGAATTACAAGGCGTTTTTGAAGGAACGTGCCCAAACCTCTTATAACACCTCTTTCTATTATATTATCCACTTCGCTATGTGGCGATCGAACGAAAAACCAACAATGTTTTGTTTGGTTTTGAACCCGAGTCTTCGGATTACCAAACCAGCGCACAATCCTCTGCGCCACGATCGCCACTTCATATGCATATATTTTAACAATATATGTATACAAGTCCAATTGTTAAGCAAATATAAATACATTTATTCGTACAAGAGAACTTGCGGTATACTTGACACAAGCTTCAGTGCATAGTGATGATTTATTTACAAATTAGAATTTAAATACGAGATAATTAGGATAATTTATAAATATAACACAAATTTCTCATGGAGATCAAGTAAACTGTTCACCTCGTACTCCGCTCAATTTCAATTTTCTGACGATCCTTGCAAGACCAAGGCGTCCACGGAACAACGTTTGGAGATTGAATTGAATATAAGTAAATCTAGGATCGGATATAAGATGACTACTTCCGTGAGGAGTCGCGCATCATCACATAAAACTTACGGGCTACGAGTTATATACAAAATGTGATCCCTGGTTTTCTCGAAATGCTATACATATGGATTCCAGTTACTGCCGTCTTCAGGTTGCAAGGAGTTCGTTACCAGCAAGATAAGATCAACGATCCACCATACGCCCATGCCACCCATCGTTAACAGTTTTCCCACCGCTGTCCCGGTCTGTCCGAGGCAGAACCGATCCATGCCAAGGAAACCCAACATAATGCTGTACAAGAGGGTGGTCGCGAAATAATGGTCGCTGTACTTTATACACGGTATCCCCTCGCGGAAGAACGTTCTCGGTCCGAAGCACTCAATGTCCGGCAGCACTGTACAGGATACCTTGGTCTTCTCCACATCTTCGTAGCGAGATCCTCCGAACTGTTAATTTACCAATCGTGAATAAGATTAATCTAAATTCCTCGTAGCTACAACTTACGTCGCACCTTGACGCATCCAAAGCCCGTCTCCTCCTTGGCGGTCTTGTTTCCCTTGTGATCAACCGGGTCTTCGCATTCCACGAATTCCTTAGGCCTACAGAAGGAGCCATTGCAATGATTTTATTTGGAGCACCACGGGACATTTTAATTGAATACTCACAGGAATTTGCACATTACCAGCGGACCATCGGGCCTGTACTCCGGCTGTGGCTCGGTGCTCTTGTTCGCGAGCACCAAACGTTCGTTTTGATCCCATAGAAAGCAGACAAACGCCGTAAGAGCGACATGTAACTTCATTTTGCCGTGGCTGGCATTTTAAATGCGAGTGACAAAATATACGGAATATATGCGAGTGAATCAAGTAAACACGATTCACCATCGGGGGTCAACAGGAGACACGGTGGAGACTCCTGTCGGCGGGCCGTGAACTACGGATTCTACTAGTTGTGTCGCAAGAATCGCTCACACTTGACTGGAAATAAACGCATTTTTAAATAACTTCTATTTGTAATCGTTTGTATTTCGTATTAAAACGTTTCAAGTGCGATTGAAAAGGCTTCGGAGTCATTCGTTTGTTTGTAATTAATTAATTAGTTTTCGATCTGGCATTCAGCCGGAATAGATAAATTGAACAAAGTTTTTGTATGTATTTGGTTTCCTTTGAAACTTGCTGACAAACTCACATTAAAAAGAACAGACTCGAAGTTCATATACTTATCTCGCGCATAGACTTCTATAGACGGAACCTTTTACGAGGGGTAACTGATAATCGCGGTAAGGGGATCACTCGTCTGACTTCGACTCTTTCCGGTGAGATTCGGTAATATTCGGTTCACATTTCCAATACGTGTGCACACGTATATACGGCGCGTTGCTTGTGTGCGAGCGAGCGCGCGCGCGTGGCCGA
>NW_011967222.1:1572465-1604569 GCF_000949405.1 Vollenhovia emeryi
TATATAGAAAATAAGACTATACAATATACATCATAAGTTTACGCACGTAATGAAGTAATTTTGCGATAATTATGTAATGCGCAGCGCATAGGAATTGCAACGTAACATTATCTGTCATATTTTACCGCTAGAACATCATGTTATCCCTGAATCGGCTGTGCTCCAGGCCGGTTGCTTGTCTGGCGCACGTATCATCCGTCGAGTCAATCTCGTCCAAGAGGTTTCAGCACCGTTTTAACGCTAGACATACCACAAAGGTATAATATTATGACTTTTATAATCCACATTTAATATATTAGCGACTCGGAAGTAAACTGCGTTTAAATGAATTCTGCATTCGAATGTTTTTCCCTTCAACTCGCTGTCAATTTGATGTCAATGCCATACTTTGACTTTTTACAGTCAACTTTTGCACAACACTTTTCAGCAGTGTTGTTTAGAAGAAAATTAATAACTTGTCTCGTATTGTAGCTATTAATAGTGCAAATGAGGAAGAGAACTTGATGTACCACTGTCTAGCAGTAAACTGTTGAGCATTAATCCAACTTGACAAGTTGATTTGTAGGATGTCAAAACTCCACGCTTGAAAAAAAGTGATTTAACGCAGTCCACCTTTAGAAGGCACTGATATGTCATTCATGTCAATGTGATTTAAATGGTATTCGATAGAAGCTGTACGAAACACTGGGCGTAGCTGAGAATTGCGAGGACGAGACCCTGAGATTGGCGTTTGTTCATCTAGCGAAGCGGTTTCATCCGGATAGCGGAGCGCCAGAAGCCGACGCCGTTAGATTCTCTGAGGTAATACATCTCGAAAATATGCCGTTTCTTGAGATAAAGGAACAAAGTGAGCCTGCTTCATTGTACGATTGTTCAAAGTAGATTGAAAACGCCTACAGAGAGATTCGAAGAATCAGGCACGCTCAGAAAGATGAAGCACCGTTGGAAGCGGAAGAGTTTGATATCAAGGTAGCTATATGTTCGACGTATGTCGCATCTCCCATTTCAATTCTAATTGTCTTTAACTAATCAGAATTCAGGGTGTCCGAGTGGTCAGGGAAATCTGGAAAACCGAGAATTGTCAGGGAAAAGTCAGGAAATTTTACGATTTATCTGGATTCTTTACATCGTTTCACATGGTTTCTGAATAACTTGAAGTTTTTAGAAAATTTTCTTTGACTCTCGGTACACTAATTTTCGGTTTTGCTAGACATCAATTTATTTATAAGCGCGGTCGGCGATTTATATTTTCATCGTCGTGTTATTTTATTTCAATGTTTGTATACGGCAATTTGTAATATTATCCTGACTGAGGTAATGTTTTTCGCAATAAATTTTCTGTATTATTACAGATGCCAGGTATGGTCATGAAAACACTGACGTTGACAATTGTCTTTGTTTTAGCACACAGCGCCGCAGCATCGTCATTACTTGACCTTCGACGTCGGAATCGGCACGCCAAGCAAGCGGCAGAGATTGCACACGATGCAAAGGGCGCAGACGGCAGTTGACAATGTGATGGAGCACAGGCTTAAGAAACTACAAGCCGAAGAACGTAACACGTTAGTCGGTATGGATAAACAGAAAGCCAAGGATATCAAGACCCGTTACGGCATGGATCGTTTGGTGGAAGACTTGATTCAGGATGCGATGAATAAGGGTGAATTCAGCGATTTACCTGGAATGGGAAAGCCATTGAAGACTACAAGCGCTATAAATCCCTACGTCGATTTTGTGACCCATAAACTGAATCAGGTATATTCTACAGAAACTACAAAAACATATTGATTTCAAACGACTTCAAAATAATTAATTCGTTTATGTCGGTCGCAATTGCAGATATTGATAGACAATGGATTCACTCCAGAATGGATACAGCTTTCAAAGGAAATCAGGGAAGAGACTGAGGAATTGAAAAAGAAACTGTCGGAAGCACGTAACGACGTGAACGAGCTGCCGTTGACTCCGAAGGACGCATCGATATGGAATGATAAGTTAGAAAAACTTAAGACCACAACTAGGCAGATAAATAATAAAATTGATAAATATAACTTGCTAGTTCCTATACTCCAAAAACAAATGCTCCATGTTAGACTGGACGAGCTTGCCGAGAAGGCGCTATCAGTACCGCCTTCTAAAAATGTGAAAAAATATGCAGGCACTAGTCCCGATTCAAACGAGAGCATATCCCAGGACTTGTATAATTTCATAAGTAGCTTGTTTAGCAAAAAAATTACTTAGAGGGTAAAAAATGTGATATCTAGATTTCGATAAAGTTTGTATATATATTAAGATATATCGGTATAAAAAATATAACTTTTATGTTTTATAAAATCGGTGTGTAGACACGCAATTTCTAATTCCACTGAATAGTGCCGTCTTCTTTCAATTTTATACGACCGGTCGCTAGATGCTTCAAGGCACGGGGATAGGCACGATGCTCCGCAGTCTTCACGCGTTCTTGCAACGTTTGCTCAGTATCGTCTGGGAATACGGGCACTGCTTCCTGCTCAACGATAGCTCCCGAGTCTACCTCGACCTAATTGATAACAGGAAGAAGATAACAATTCATTAATAATCACGTAATGGTGTCTTCTTATTTAGTTCGATTAAGGTAAAGAAAAATCCGGTCTTTGGTTGTTACCTCGACGAAATGCACGGTGCAGCCCGACACACGCACACGCGCTGCTAAAACATCCTTGTGTGCGTTCGCACCCTTGAAAGACGGCAACAATGAGGGATGTATATTCAACAAAGCTCCTTTCCAATGTTTTACAAACTGTTCCGAAAGAATTCGCATAAAGCCAGCCAGGCAAACTATTTCCACTCCGGAGTCGTGAAGTCGCAGGTTCATGGCTGCGTCGAAAGTCTCGCGGCTTGGATGATCGGTGTACTTAATTACCTACGAATGAAACTAGAATTGTGAAAAGAATATAACGTATATCTTCGTATTTGTAGCTATATGTAACTCGTATTGATTACCCGCGTCTCAATGCCAGCTCTCTCAGCGCGTTTCAATCCTTCGACGCCGGGCTTGTTGGAGATCACCAGGACGATTTCCGCTCCAATGTGCTGATACGGGTCCTGAGTAGCATCAATTAACGATTGGAGATTTGTGCCGCTACCCGATATCAAAACTCCTACTCTTTTAGGAGCGTGGTGGAGCGTTGCAACTAAGCAGGAAACATATCGTTTCATCTCCAGCTCGAGAACGTTTTCAAAGTTCTCTACACGCACCTTAGCCTGGCCACCTACGTCAACGTGAATGAATGAATGTATAACTTAATGTAATTAGTTTTATTGATTATACTCATAGGAGGAATCATTTTATTACCATTTTTATTGACGCTTCCAATAATTACAGGATTTTCGGCTTTTAGCTTAGCTAACACCTGGACCTTGTCTTTCTCGGAGCATATCAAGACCGCACCGATTCCGCAGTTGAATGTCCTTAACATCTCGTCTTTGTTAATTCCGCCTACGCAAATATAAGATATTATGTACCGATTTATGTTAATAATTTTATGCACTTGCAATGTTTAGAAATAGAAAATGTAGCCATGGCGACATATTCTCACCAATTGCTGCTAGCCAGGGAAAGATTGGTAAAATATTCCATTTTTTCGCGTCTAACGTCACACTCAAGTGCTTCGGTAAGATTCTAGGAATATTTTCCGTAAGACCGCCGCCGGTGATGTGCGCGAATCCCTTCACCAGATTGGTTCGCAAGGCAGGAATAACGCTTTTCACATAAATCCTTGTTGGCTCCAACAGTTCCTCGCCTGCGGTATTACATTACTCTCGTCTTAGATCCGTATCATCTTTATGTTATTACAAGCAGTTTAATTTAGAAAATATCTCATACCGATCGTTCGATTGCTCTGTGAGAAAAGCGCGACGTCCGAATATTTCTTTTCCGAAAGTTTTACAATTTTTCGCACCAAACTAAAACCGTTGCTGTGCAAACCGCTGGATGGAAGACCGATTACCACGTCACCCTCTTTCATTTCGTCCACGCGCGGCAGCAAGTCGCCTCTTTCGAGCGCGCCTACTGCAAAGCCCGCCAAGTCGTATTCTCCCTCGGAATACATGTCTGGCATCTCAGCCGTTTCTCCGCCAATCTGGAAATTACAACACCTTGACTAAATAATGAAAATATTCCGTGGAGACAGATTTATCATCTCGCCTAATGCATCTTTCAAAATTAAGTTGCACAATGAACATCACGTTACCAAGGCGCATCCTGCTTGCTTGCAACCTTCGGTAATCCCAGTTACAACTGTCGAGGCTACCTGAACGTCGAGTTTGCCGCAGGCGAAGTAATCCAGGAAAAACAGCGGCTCCGCATTGTGCGCGAGAACATCGTTCACGCACATAGCTACTAAGTCAATACCCACCGTGTCGTGCTTCTTGCATTCAATTGCTACCTAAAGAAGGAAATTTCTGTTAAATGCAACAGATCGATTCTGACAATTTACTACGGAACTTGACACTCACCTTTAGTTTGGTGCCAACACCATCGGTGCCTGACACGAGGATAGGATCGACATAGCCAGCAGCCTTTACGTCAAAGAGGGCTCCGAATCCGCCTATGGTGCCCAAAGTGCCAGCGCGCTTTGTGGACCAAGTAGCTGGCGCAATAGCGGTTACAAAGTGATCGCCGTCGTCGATACTCACGCCACTACTCTCATACGTTAATTGCCCTTCCTGTAAAATAGATCTGAAAGGTTTGATTGTTAATCTCAAGATATTAGTCTAGCGATTTGTAAATCAATCGTTACACCTGGCAATCCCTTTATGCGCAATGTCCGTTCTAAATTGCTTTCCGTCGAACGATATGTACCGAGCGGCTTGGGTAGCTCTAGCCGTGGCCAATGCCAAGGTTGGCGCTATACTGACGGAAATGAGAACTCTTCCGCCTGTAAAAGTGTCGTTATAATTATCTAGGCACTCGTTTCGATATCATTTACCGTGCCGCTACTTACCGTTGGTTACCAATTCGCCCTCCGACGAAACAGCCGTGCCGCTATGGAAAACAAAGTGATCCCGTTTACGCGACACTACGTCAATGCCTGTTATAACTTGACCCTTGGACGAGGACGCCGGATAATTGCGAGATGCTAGAATCACGCCCACGGCGGACACGTTCTTGCGCCAGTGAACAAGCGACGGGCTTAAAGTTCCGTCGCAACAAGCCTGAAATTACATCAAGTGTGGTTTCGTGAAAGAAATCGGACTAAAGGCGAGCGTCAACGCTCGGATGTGTAAAATAAAATCCTTGATGTTGCGCTCTAAATGAATGCGATCTCTAAGAAATTGAAGTCAACTGTACCATCATAATTGTAAACAGGTCCGGCACCAACAGCGGTAGCACCACTTCCGTCTCGGGATCGCCGAATCTACAGTTGAACTCCAAGACTTTGGGACCGTCCTTGGTCAGCATCAAACCGGCATAAAGCACCCCTAGAATATTGGTTTTCGCGTGTAAAGAATACGCGTTCGCGTGCTACTAGCATCGTCGTCGATGAAAAAAAGAAAAAGATTACAAACCGACAAAGGGGATGTTCTCCTTTCTAAGTCCATCAACAGCCTTCTTGAGAACGTTCACCTTCACCTGTTCATATTCCGTCCCGCTTAACAGGTGACACGGACAATACGCTCCCATTCCTCCCGTATTTGGGCCCAAATCACCGTCAAAAATTCTCTTGTGGTCCTGTGCAGGCATCATGGGCACAACGGTCTCGCCTAAGTGCCAACAAAGTTCGACGTGACTGCCGATTTCTCTTTAAAAAAAAAATCATACAATCAGCGTACGCGGTCTTGCCTTACCGTCTGTAAACGCGAGTACAGACACCTCCTCGCCCTCCAAGAGTTCCTCGACAACTACGGTCTCGCCGGCAGCTCCGAATTTCTTATCGTTCAACATTTCGTCTATCGCATGGCAAGCTTCCCGCTGGTCTTTTGCCACCACCACGCCCTTACCGGCCGCCAGACCTGAGGCCTTCACCACGAGCGCCTTGAAGGGAGCGCTGCGGCAAAGGGGAGTGTGTAAGTTTGCATATCGCTCTCCTCGACAAGAGACGCCTCACCTTTCAACAAACTTCTTGGCATCCGCGGCGGAGGTGAAGCTCCGCCACTTGGCTGTAGGGATTTGATGTCTGTCCATAAATTGCTTCGCCCAATCTTTATCGGCCTCGATCTGAGCTGCTCTCTTCTGCGGCCCGAAGCACAACACGCCCGCGTCTTTCAGATCGTCCGCCAGTCCCTGAGCCAGAGGGTCCTCCGGTCCAACCACCACCAAGTCGACGTTGTTGTCCTTGCTCCATTTGGCGACCTCCTGGCAGAAAAGAATGAGATACAATCGACATCGCGCTGACTGCGCGAAGAAAAGATACAGAGTGGCATTTCGCGTGTATACCTTGGTATTCTTCACGTTCAAGTCAACTAACTGCACCTTATCCACCTCTTTGATGCCGGGATTCCCGGGGGCGACCAGGATCTCTTTCACCTACGATCAAAACGAAACGCATTAGTCCGTGTACGTAATGTTGCTGTCACATCCTAAGTTATTTTTTCTAACTTACACGTGGCGAGTGAGACAATTTCCAGCAAATGGCGTGCTCTCTGCCGCCGCCGCCGATTACCAGGACCGTGTGCTGGGTCATCTGCAAAGCAGCTCTTGTAAAAACGGTCTCAATCCGGAATTACTGCGGTATCGACGGCACTCGTCTAAATTGTACAATTTCAGACCGAAATCTCCCTCGCCGTCACTCACCTTGCTTCGACCCGCGGGCTAAAACGGTCGACTCGCTGGTGACTTTCCCGGACAATGCGCCGCTCGGAGCTGCGAGCGAAACGTGGGAGATGCTACAGGTGGTCGTCGGCAACAATGACTGCCGCGACGACGACTACGACGAGCGCCAATCACGCTTTACGCAACGACGGACCGACCGGCACGATTTCTCGCTCTCTGCGGGAGTTAATCTGTAATAAGTCGCGTATCGCTCGCGCGATGACCCGGCGACCTCTCGGCAGGCAATTTAAACGATCTCGGAGGGGGGAAATCGACGAGGACACGCGTTTACATTATTTGTTACATCGTAACATGCAAATAAACACGCGCGTGCCCAACAGAGAACGCGTTTATTATCTCACGGTTCTGGGCGCTTGTAACAATTTTCCTCCCTATACTCTATCGCTATCTCTTTAATCTCAGCTCCGATAGACATATCGGATATGATTTCCAGGCGCTGATTATTCGAGAGAATTGAGAGAACATTATAACTTTGACACGGTGTCGAACGTGCCCGTAAATCACTCGGCGATGCGAGAACTCCGTGTAACGTTCGTCAACGAAATAACTTGGAGATTATTTGGCGGTCGCGAGGTCAAGCGCGTCACTCTTATCGCGATTGTTGTAACTTGTTTGCACTACGGCAAATAACACAACGCAATTCCCATCAATATAAATTCTGTCATTAGATCGAAGATAACTTTGCGACATCGAACAGCTGGCGAAAAAAATTTCACGGGTGATCGCTGTGAACTCAAAAAGGATTCGCTGTTTTAAATAATTTATAAATGGGTGTAAGCGCCATTTGAAATGAGCTTAAACAATTCCTTTTTCGAATCGTTCAGAAAGGATTTCTTAAAAGTATACCTTTCGATTTTTCATAAAATTAAATTAAGTAAAAAGGCGAAAGGAGAGTTAGCTTATTGTCACCAGTAGTGATTAAAAATTGAGACGGGAAACTTATAGTCAACCCAACTGGCTAATTATTTAATCAATTTATTACACAACGTTTCGACCCTATTCTTTTCGGTCCTTTTCGAGTGATACTAAGTTCAATCATCGTCGTCGAATAAGACAGAGTCGAGTTATAAAATATATGTATACGTGTGAGTACTGTGGTAGCTGGACTCGAACATAATAAATTGATTAAATAATTAGCCAGTTGGGTTGACTATAAGTTTTCCGTCTCAATAAGTAAAAAGAATTAAACGAAAAGAAATTCCTTTTGTATAAAAAAAAAGGACTTGGAATTGGTAACATAAAAGAAAAATGCACTCTACAGCAAAACGTATCAATTAATAAACAATTACGATTTCAAAAACATTCGAAGAATCCAGAACGCGCGTGCATATGCAACACGTGTTAAAATATTCGCAGATTCAAAACGCGTGGGGCGAAAAAAAATTATCGAGAAAGCACTAAGCTCTACGCTGAAATTCGAGTTCTAGATCGGCCAAAGCTGGCTTTAAAGACATCGAAGGCGCCTCGACGTACAAAATTGGTTGCAGACTGCAGTCCGCATGAAGTTCGTCCGCTCGACGATATTTTGTTCGCGTGACGTTCAGCGAGTCGGCGAGATAAACGCGGCGAGACGTAATGATCGTAATCGCACGACGCGACATCACAAAGGCACTGTCCTCGAGATAAAATCGTGCGCGAAGACGCGGAAGCGGCGCGGTAGGTCACTCGACAGGGGGTGGTGGGTCATGTACGCTACCGTGAGCGGAAGCGCATCCACGTGCCGCTTCTGGCCGCGCGGACTCGCGCGCATTATTCGCGGCTCGAGGCTGTCGACGCCGGCCGGGAAGACTCCAACCGAGGTGGACAAGGTGTTGGCGGCGGAGGTCGCGGGCATCGCGGCGTGCAAAGCGCCTGTGAAAGTTAGTCACCCCGCACTCGGGACGAGGCGTGAACATCTTCTCTCTGTCGCGCAGGAAAACGCCAGGATTTCCCTGTGCGACACGCAGAGTTTCTGGAGCGACAACGTCCTATACGCATCCTTTTGCTAAACGCCGCTTTAATCACAGCCTCACTCTGGATGCCTCAGGCCCGGTTTCACCAAACGTCACTTAACTTTAGTCTTGGTTTAATTCACGTTTGTCTCTTTCTAAAGTAACGGTTGGAAAGAGACAGAGAACGAATTAAGCTAAGCTTAAAGTTAAGCGACGTTGGTGAAGCCGGGACTAAGGATCTGTCCCTTGTAGCTGCGTAACGTTACACTTTTTAAAAAATAAATAGACGTACGAGTCCGATGGAGAGAAAAGATAGGAAAGATGAGAGAAGTACAAAAAATTTTGCTACAAGGAGCAGACCTTATGATATGTACAATTGTCAAGTTCTTTCGCGCGTAATATGTTGCGGTATGAAAAGAAAGGTGTCTCCGATCGGTGGAGCTTTGGGAGGGAATGTACTTAGACGCGATTATTTAGAACCGATCTTTCGCAGGAGGCAAAGGCCGAGCCGAGGCTGCAGACTGTGCGCGTGTATCGATGGAATCCGGAAACGCCGAAAGTGAAGCCGTACATGCAGCAGTTCAGCGTGGATCTGAACAAGTGCGGCACGATGGTGCTGGACGTGTTGACGTTTATCAAGGCGCGGCACGACCCGACGTTGTCCTTCCGGCGGTCCTGCCGCGAGGGCATATGCGGATGCTGCGCGATGAACATAGACGGCGTAAACACCCTGGCCTGCATAACGTAACTCGGCATTCCTATACGTATCTATGTTTCGGGCGACAGGAGTATCGAGTTCTTTGCGTCTCGCCCCTGGAAACTTTGATGTATCTTTGGTGGTCCGCACGTTTGGGATTTCTGGGTTCGAATCCTCGGGACATTTAGGACACTTAAAGGCCTAAAACTCAAAATGATCGCGTTAATTTTACATGTTGTACTTTACATTTGGGGCCACAGTTACCTTACCAGCCTTCTCGTCGAGAATAGGACTTACTTCCGGGATAAGTCTCTCTTTTCGAATCGCGCTTAACATTTGTCGGAAATCTTCAGAAAGGCGAAAGAATCTCCGCGGCCGCTGGTGATCTACCCTCTACCGCACGCGTACGTGATTCGAGACTTGATACCAGATATGGAGCAGTTTCTTGGGCAATTCCAAAAAATCGAACCGTATCTAAAGCGACCGGGTGAGGACGACTTCCTCGGTATGCGGCAGCTTTTGCAAAGCCCAAGGGACAGGAGCAAGCTCGACGGCTTGTACGAGTGCATAATGTGCGCATGTTGCACGTACTCGTGCCCTCCTTACTGGTGGCTCGGCGACAAGTACTTGGGTCCCGCGGTGCTCCTGCAGGTAACGAGTCGACATTTTTCTGCGGCAAACAAAACGAAGGGGGCGAATCATTATTCATATACGTCCATTCACCTACTAGGCGTACAGGTGGGTGATAGACTCGCGGGACATGGCACACAAAGAGAGGCTGGCAAAGCTGCGGGACTTTTATTCGGTTTATCGATGCCACACGATCTTCAACTGCACCAAGACATGCCCAAAGGTGAGTCCTCAAACAGCATTCTCCATCGTCGTTTCTCTCGCCTGCGATACAAAAGGATCTTAGGGTCTCTCGAAAGAGGTAAAATATCCAAATAGTAATTTTACTCGTCGCACGATATTGCTGTGCATCCAATAGGGTTTGAATCCGGGAAAAGCTATAGCGCAGCTGAAACGTTTGCTGGCCGGACTTGCGAAGAAAGAGAAGCCAGACCTCGACACGACGCTTCCGAATCCCTGCCACGGCGAAGAGCAATATTCGTGCAGAAAGGAATAAAAAAAAAGTAGGACAATACAGTTCGCGAAACGTTCATCTTTATTGTATAGTGTCCATCACTCGGAATAAAGAATTTTGCATAATTGAATATTAGGTGATTTTGTTATACTGGGTATAACAGGTCATAAACTCATAAGCACAATTAAATGCATAATAAATTAAACTTCTATATCTGGCATTAAATGTAAAACAGTCTTAAACTCTCTTTATTAATACTGCTATTGTTCTTGAAATATCTTAAATTTCCTAATGAAAAATCACATTGGCACTTAAACGACGAACTTTGCAGTGCGCGTTTCTTATTCTATGTATTGTACATCGTAGGTGAAATCACAATACTTGTATGTCGTACTCGTCAAATTGAGACATGTTAAATAATACGAGTATTTCGCGCAACTAATGTACTTCATATGTACTTTGTCACTTACTTTATATATCTTACTATTTTATGATTTTTTTAATGCTCGAATTAATCATAAAGGATATTTAATTGTATTTATAATCAAACAAAATTAATGTTGTTATAAACATTATGTTGTACCATAGTTGTACTATTAGGTCACTTATGTGCAACTGATTTTACAAACTTAATGAGATTTCCGATATTTCGATCTGTATGAAATCTATTGAAAGACTGTTTTTTAATGTAACAAGTAGGTAACATAATCCACGTATCACAATGCAATCAACAAGATGTCAGACCTCATCAAGAGGACACTATTCTTCTATCTTACTTCTAGATTCGTCTCTGTCCTGCGCGTTTCTCTTCAGAGCTGAAGCCGCGGACGTTTGTAATTGACATTCGCAGGTGCTATATTCTCGTCGTTCCCCATGTCAAAATTCGATATCAATCTGTTCACTTTCATTCGCATCATCGTGTCTCGTAGCCACGGATGTAACAAGATCTGCGGCACCGTTATACGTGCCTTCGGATCCACCGTCATCATACGTCTAATCTAAAACAACGAGATGTTCCGTCAATAACTGCAAAGTCAATTACAGTTAATAAGAGTGTTATTTCGTTACCAGATGTTTAGCATTTAGCGACACATCTTGAAATTTCTCTGGGTAAAACATGTATATTCCACCTCTGATTTGCTCCTCTAAAGTATCAAGTTTAAAAGGAACCACGCCACTTAAGCAGACGTACAAAATCACTCCTAAACTCCATACGTCAACCTGAAAGAATTTCAGTGAAGTAGAAGTAGAACGTTTCTCTTATATCTTCATAATTCAAGATTATTTCTTGGGGTACTCGATAGCTCAGAGGTAGAGTATCAGTCTGTAAACCAAAAGATCCAGGTTTGATTCCTACAGCCCCCGCATATTCAAGTGGAGAAATATTATTCCACTAAGATTTTTACTACAAATCGTAACTTTTAAATATGTAAACAAAGCCGAGATTGGTTGCGAAGATTGAAGATTATTTGCTTTGTAAAGAGAACTTGGAGATTTAAAATGTATTCTGCACTGGATCCTTCTGTCACATTCCAGACAAGCTAGTGCTGCGATTTTGAGGAAAGTCGAAAATTCGCAATCAAGAATCATTTATCATGTAAATGTACGCACTTGACTTGTATAGGAGCTGCGTCCACGGGTCGCTAGAATCTCGGGGGCAACGTACATAGGAGTCCCGCAGAACGTCCTCATCATAGTTTGGGTGTTCACGAACTTTGACATGCCGAAGTCCGATACCTTGACCAAAGGATTATCCGAGTGGTCCTTCAGCAGAATATTCTCTGGCTGTTGAATTTTATTGTTCATTAAATAATAATACTGACATATTCACGTGACATTCGGCTAAGTGTCCTAAATTGCACCTTCAAGTCTCTATGCGTAATTCCCATTTTGTGGAGGTAGTGGACAGCGAGTACAACTTGATAAAATATCAGTTTCGCGCAAGACTCGGACAGTCTACCCTGTTTTTTAATTTTTTCGAAGAGCTCGCCACCTTCCATTAGCTCGAGAATGATGTACATGGCTTTGGGCGTATCGTGGATATCCTCCAAGTGAATTATACAGGGCTGAAAGAAAAATTCCATCGGTATTCGAACTGCGAGCGGCAAGGAAAATGCTGCGAGGACGCGCGAACTTACATGCTTCAGCTTCTTCAATATGTCAACCTCGTTCTTGACGTTCGCCGGATTATTGAGGATGTTTCCATCCGTGGAGTCAAAGCAATTTTTTTGTATAATTTTTAAAGCAAACCTTTTGGAGCCGTCCTTGGTAAACAGCAGCCTCACTTCGCCGCAAGCGCCAGCTCCCAGTTTACGGCCGATCGCGTAATTCTGCTTCAGCTCTGGTTGCAACTGGCAAGCGATCTCGGGCGCATTTATATTCAAGAATAAAAAAACTGCAATTTTAACAATCTCTACTACATCTGCTTGGCCATTTATATCCAGCGTTGATGTAAGACACGAGTACCTGTGAGATTATCCCTGGATAAGGCTATCTCGGACAAATGTTCGATGATGACACGGTTTCCACGACCAACCCGGGCCTTATTGACAAAAGTCCCATTGGAGCTCAAATCTTCCAGATACACCACAATCTCGTTTGTGTTTTGAATGCGCTCTCTGTATATGCGAAAGTGGATCTTGCTGATCGTATGCAGCCACGTCAGGCATATCTGATCTAAAGTTAGACAAAGGTTGCAGTCGACGGAACGCCCCACGGTGTAACTGATGTCCTCTTTCATATCTGAGATAGGGCAGACCAGACAATTTAATCACAAATTACTCGTCTAACTCAAATTATATAATTATTTCTGAAGGAACCAGGTTTCAAGCATGACTTCTACCGGCGCGAAAGGCCGAAAATCTTACCCAGACTTGGTATGGATGTTCGTGTGGAGCACAGCCTTCCCCAGGCGACCAACTTCGGCTGCTGGCTCGCCGTGTCCACCGACTGCGACGGCAGACCATCCGTGTTCTGGGTGTCGGGCAGACTGGCAGGAATCTGGTTTTGCGACGCCATTTCTACGTCTTCGTCGCGGGGTACAGAACTAGCTCAAGACTCGGCCAAAAATCGTATTGGAACCACGAGCGGCGCGAGGACGGCTAACCCATACCTGCAAAACTCGCCGATTCGCGAAAATTGTATCGCCCGCGGATCGTACCTCGAGGGAAACCGGCTCACAGAGCGACTTTGTGTCAGATACAGACTGAAAACGGCCAGCGTAAAGCGTCCCCGAAGATCTCGACGAGCCAGCGGAAATCCTCGCGTAAACAATGGGTCTGCTTCAGTATTAAAGTCTGCTGCTTTATAGCTGAACTGTCTGCACTAGTCCAGAGTTTATCTTTCTCCCTCTGCGTTGGAACGAGAAACATAAAACTCTGAAGTGCAGTTAGTGTAAATGTAGAGAAGGGGAGAGCGTGCTTCGAATAACGGAAACATGCCGCGGTAGCACCTTCGGTCGATAAACAAGCGAACAATATTACCGACCGCGGTCGCGTAACCTTCATTGCCGACGCTAATAAAAAAACTAGATATTTTACATTTAATAAATTTTATATGCAAAAAGAAGAGAAAGATAATTCTATGGTCAATCGGTTGAGCTCGTACTAGTCCTTCAACACAGTCTTTTTACGACAGTCGCGTTAGACTTAAAGTCTCTCTCTTCCATTATCGTTAATTTAAAATGATTTTTGACAAAATTTTGTTGCTTATAACTTAAAAAGGGGTCGAAACTACCGTCACTAATCTCGTTCTAAAATTGTCCTACGAGGAGCACGCGTAGCACTTTTCAGGATCACAATAAACGTCCGCCAGTCCTGTGTATTACAAATGACGAAGAGTACTTTATTGTAAATCTACTAGTCGGTATCATTATTACCCAAGCAGGTGGAAAGCGGAGTCGCGGGGGCCCGTCGTGACGGGTCTCACGGCAGGCGACGCTACAACATGACTTGTCGTGTGTTTTTTCTCTGCATCTCTCTTTTTCTCTCTTTTCCTTTTATTACATCATCTACGTATAAACACGCACAGCGGGTGTTTGGGATGCGTTTCGCTTACAATGCTACGCTGCTAATTCTCTCTGCCCTATATTGTACTATATAAAATACTGTCATGCACATGTCGATTAAATATGTTCTACAGCGGAGGGAGGGAGCCTTAACAGCCTATCGCTCTGATCGAAGCTACGCAAAAATTTTAGCGGGTATACGACGGAACCGTTTGCGCGCATAATCGGGCAATACAGATTGAACACCTGCAAACGTTAAAAGGAAAAAGAAATCAAAACGGAAATTATGCCGTTCCGAGAATATACGCGAGTCGTGTAGGTGCGATATATGATACTTGCAGCATATAACGATCTCAGTGACAATTCTGTTTATTATTCACCAAAATAATTTAGTACCACATTAATTGAGGGACATCTCTTCTCGGCGGGAGGGGGGGGGGAGATTTGTTGTCTTATACTCGGCTGAATGAACAGTGGGAGAAAAGTAGCAGTCGGTAATTAAGTGTACCGCGTTGGAAAAATCATCCTTAATTAAGCAATTATCGATTACTGATTTCTCTTCCTTGCGGATTACACGTTTTACACACGTGTGCGAATGTCCCTTCTTATTCGAATGCCTGAAAACTCGGACGCTTTGCCTCCTGTACCTACGCCTCTGTGTACGCGTATATCTGTGTATGTGTGTACGTGTGTCAATCGATCGTTAGCTTCGCAGTTCTCCCCGAAGTCTATTTTATATCCTTATCCTTCTTCTCTATCGTCTACGATAATGTCTGCGCGCTACCGCTAACACTAGTTAGAACTAAAAGGATACAGCTAGTAACATCTTCCGCAATGGAACCCACGCAATGAACTACGCGCTTCTGAAAACTTTCACGCGTTACGCTTCACGAGTCACCTCTCCCGTCTCGGCTCCACTCGGACGCCTCGAGCCCCAGTCGTCGCATTCCCCGGATTCGGCTCACCCGTCGTGTCACATTGTCATAGACTACGTTTACACAGCGGCTTATAATCCTGCTTAACTACCGTGTACCATCCGAGTTTCAAAGTTCTTCTATCGATCATGATCATTTAAATAGGGGAGCCTATTTTGTTACTCTGAACATTAATCAATCTCTTTTGATGTATATATGTATATGTACCTATACTAGAAATTGTAGCGTAAGTATCAGATAAGACTTATATTTAAGTAATCCTTATAGTCGAAGAAAAACATTTTGGATCGGGTAGTTATTAAACCGGATTATAAGCCACCGTGTAAGCGTGATCATTATCGTAACGTTAGGCGCACGGCGGGCAAATCGATCGCCGTTCTACATTGCGGGCGCTCCCGCCAAATGATCCCGGCCTGACTCTCTCGACCCCCTCGGTCCACATTGAGAAATAAACGAGACATTTCAAGCGTTGCGCCGCGTGTTACACTTAGCCCTCGGTCAACCTCGACTGACGCCTCTCCCCACACTCGGAGAGATTCCGATTTATACATAAGCGTATGTAAATCTAATGAAAACTCCAAAGGGGCGCGCCGTTTCGAGAGAATCCGCATAGACGCGTAACAATATGTTCGACTGAGACGGTCCTTGCCATACTACTTCCTTTTATATACCACTGCCGTTCGATTTATATTACTTGCGACGTGTTAGGTGTATTACGTGTCCCAGAAAAACGGACGTTTATTAATGCGGCAAATGTGACAACAACTCATCAGGGCACACGTGAGCCGACATTTGACGATCATTAACACTCGATTCTTTGTATGGTACAAAGACACTACGCGTCTGTACATGTGTGTTTGTGTGTGTGTGTAAGTATGTATGTCTGCCGCGCGTGTAATATGCTTATATATATTTATATATATATGTATATATGAGTAAAGAAGGAGCAACATCTTTCGTTCTCTCAAGAACTCTCGAGGAGAGCGCGCGAACAATACAAGTGACAACGAATCAGTTACCATCGTAGTTGCGCGGTGGTGACGCCACAGCCGAAATTTTCGCCACTGCCGGCAGAAAGTTCAAGAGATTCGACGTGTTCTTACGCAAGGGTCATAATCGAGGAGGACGATCTTCTTCTCTCTTTGCGCGTGTACGTCGTATGCGTATGTACGTGTGTGTACGATCAGCTGGTAACTAATACTTTTAACGGATACATTGCATAAGCGGGCGAAGAGAGCAAGAGTAAATCAAAGTTAGCGAGAAACACTCGAACTCAACGACATCGAATTTCGCGCTGCGAACAAAGACACGCGTATGTATTATGTACAGAATAATGCCTACCACACAATTGCACAACCGCCTAAAAGGAATATAACTCTTGTAATTGTATTTATGGCATTAATGACCACCCGCGTCCCGTAGGTGATCCGTAATGAGAACTTCGTGGGAGCGTCCTCTCGATCGTTTGATCCTCGTGACCGTTTCTCGATTCACTCTCCTCGAATAGTGCAGTTCATTGCCGTAAAACGATGTAATTTATCATATAATTACTAATTATACTTTATTTTATAAATTAATTAAAGAGCTCTTAACCATACGTGTTTATGTGTGTTTATGTATAATAATAATATTAATATTAATAGCATATGTACGATAGCTTTTTTGTAGCAGCTTACTCTTTCGGCCGATTCCATTAAAATCGATGCGCGTTCGTCTTTTCTCTCGTTTTATACTTCCGTTCGCTTCCGCACACGACGTCCGACGGAAAATCTAAAATTCGGTGACTAGCGGCACTCCCAAATCTTCACCGTTTGATCGACGCTCCCGGTGACCACGTAAGGATGGTTCTTGTGGAAATCTACGATCAATGAAATCGAATGTACATAACGGCAGTATAAACCCGCGTCTGATAATTCAATGAAACCGGGGAAATGTTGCGTTTCGAGCTGGCAGAGAAGTGAAAGGGAGATGTGTACGAACCGACAGAAGTGCAGAAGTGAAGGTGCGCGTCGAGGGTCTTCATCACTCGCTTATTGCGCGTGTCCCAGACTCGCAGCGTCTTATCGTCGGACGCGCTGACGATAAACTTGCCGCCAGGATGGAAGACGATGCATCGCACCCAGTTGTCGTGCCCGACGAGGGTGAAGAGGCACACCCCGGCGCCGACGTCCCACACGCGGATCATCTTGTCCCGCGAGCCGGAAGCGAGGAAGGGCCCCTCGTGCGCGCCCTTGTTGTCCGCCCCGGCCGCCGCGTTGATCGACGCCCTCGCGTTCTCCGGCGCCCATGCGATGCACTCCACCACGTGCTCGTGATCCCTGAACTCGACCTGGCAAATCCCAAGACTTTGCGTCACGAATGAACTGGCCATAAAGGGACGAGAGAATTCGACAGGATTACCTTCGTCTCCTTCGTCGCCACGTGCCACACCCGAACAGTCTGATCGTTCGAGCAGCTGGCGATGAGCTCGCCGCACGGGCTGACTCGTGCCATTCTCACCCACTCCCTGTGTCCCGTGAGCGTCTTTACGCAGTAGCCCGTCGCCACTTCCCAGATCTTGATGGTCTTATCCCTGGAGGCGCTCACGACGAAGTCGCCCTGCGGCACGAACGCGACCGAGTTGACATTGTGGTCGTGGCCGTGCATGGTCTTGACGCAGGCGAACGACTGATGGAAATCCCACAGCTTGATGGACATGTCCGCGCTGCAGGAGGCGAGCAGCTTGCCCGAGGCATCGAACGCGATGTCCTGCACGCTATCGGTGTGGCCCTTCAGCGTTCTCTCGAAGTCACCGCTCTCAAAGTCCCACACCTTGGAGGACAGAGAGCATCAATTTAATTTATATTAATGCAAAATTGTGTCTTTGGTCTGAAACTTTTGTGAATCCAGCGAGCGAACGTTGTTGTCTACTCGCGCGACGTTCTCACCTTAATGGTAGCATCTTCGCTGGCGGATACTACGAGACTAAAAACCGGGTGGAAAATAACTCTATTGATAGGGGCTCTGTGTCCGGACAGGCTGAACTTCTCCGGCGGCCTCGGTATCCATTCGGACGGCGATCTCTTGCCGCGCGTCGGCGCGCCTTCTATGAACTCCTTCTCGGCCTCGGAGAGTTTGGATTCCAGTTCCATTACCTGCGACGCATTACAGTGCGAGTGCATACAAAGAATCACTTGGCTTAGACGATCGAGTACGCCGTTCGACTCTTTCGCGCGCGCAACGCCATCGAGGGAAATTATCACTCGAGATGAAAGGGCCTTTACCTTTTTCTGCAACCGTATGACCGAGGTCCACTTCTTCTCCAAGAGGCCTCCGTACTTCCTCTCCACCTCTCCCGGCATATCGGCCTCCTTCTTGAATGCCTCCAATGCATCTTGATAGCCGTTCGTGCTAAGGTAATCAGCGATCGCCTTATTTCTAAAAAGCGTTTGGTTTCTCTTAACAACAGCGCGGGAACTTTGGAGCAGAAAGAAAAAGTGCTATTCTCTTTATTATAGCTTGGCGTAAATAATACTCGAGAAAATTTTAGACGGCGATTCCCCGCGAACTTTCTTGTTCGCTTATCCGTACGCTCTCTTGCGGGGTCCAGCAAGAGGACCAGAGGAGGATAAGAGGGAGAAAACGTGTGTGTTGGGTGATAGCTTTAATCGCCGATTGTTCCGCGTTGGCGTCGACCGCAGCCGCCTGTTTATAACGCCGGAGATAAAGATAAAATGCCGTACCTGCGATCCGACACAATGGACGGGGAAGAGGAGGGGGGGGGGGGACCGTAAGGCAGGTTGGATACGTGGGAAAGAGATTGAAAGTCGGGCAAACTTGTGCCAGGGTGAAAGGCCTCGAGTCGGCCGTTCGTCTCTATCCACCTGACTGCTCCACGTGACGGCAAATTTATCGCTCGCGGCGTGCCTCGCGATCTCCCGTTTCGCGCGTCCAGCACGTGGTGCGTAGGAGGACTCGCTGGATGCGTGTAATCGCGAGGAAGAAAAAAAACCCCCCGGGAAGAAAACAAGACCGGCTTTGTCTTGGCAGAAAGCTGAACCACGCGCTAGCCACTTCCGCCATTCGCCTGCGCTGCAACGTCGTATGACGACGTTGACATTCGTTTTAACGGATGGAAAAAGGTCACTCGGACTCCACGGCGCGACTCAATATTAGCCGAGAGTAGGAACAAAACAGTGCAGATAACAAAGCTGATGTATTTGCGCGTGTTGAGTATTTTATGTAAAGGTAAAAAATGCGGACGAAAATTTTATCCCGGCGAACAACAACAGAGAGACATTTAAATTTGCAATAGCGTAAGTTGAGTGCGTAGAACTGATTGCAGAAACACGTAAGTTTCGTGTAAAGGCAGAACCGGTAGGCTTATCCGCCGTCAGGTGATATCGAGGCAAATTGCAAGTTTGTCTGCACGAATGGCAATAAGCGCTAGCGTAAACCTGTGGAACGTGGGTGTAATTCAAAGAAGGCTCCGAAAATGGGAGATAATCCTGAGCAACGAGACAAGAATCGAGAATCGCGTCGATAAAAAACGAAAGATTTCGCGGCTCGTGAGACTCACTCGTTAATTGCATTCCAGTGTACAATCAACTTAGAACGTCCTATTAGAGACGTCCTACGGGCGTTAGATTGTAATCCGCGGCGGCTAATTACGCACTAACGCGCGGAAAATTAAGAAAAGGCCAACGCGGATAATAACATGGGTACCTTCACAGGGAAGGGGGGGGGAGTGCTTAACGGTGTGAGAGATCCTGCATTTGCTCCGGAGAAATGTGTGTAATGCGTACATGCCGCAGGTACAAAAGTGGAAGAGACTGCTTCGAGCCAGGCAGGTGGGGGATCATTGTCTCCGCGGAGTGCGGAAGTCAGCGGAAGGCGATCCGGCACCAGACACCCGCGCGTCGGGTTCGTGCGGGAGCACGGGAAAATGCAGGTACGACGCACGCACGTGACAATGGGTCGCGCACATCGCGAGGGAGAAGGAGCGAGAGAGCGCGAAAGAGAGAGAGAGAGAGAGAAAAGGAGGATAAGAGGATACTCTATGAATATATGAAGGCGTTGTAACGGCGTATCAGCACGTTGTTACGTACAAATGCGTGCCCTAGGGGAGCCGTACGCAAGCGGCCGTGCGAAAGCCGTGGCATTGGAAATTCATTCGCCGACGAGCGCCGAGGATCGGTTTTGTAATTTATTCTGGGAACATGCCCGCGCCGGGGAATATCCCCGTCGCCGTTGGGTCTTGGATATTTACTCTCGGCGCTCATGTCTACAAATGGCATTATTATGGAGGCATCGCGGAAGAGAGAGATAGAGAGACGTTCCCGTCTCCTTTTGCGCTTATTCTCCTACGATCGCACGGGGATACATGGTCATCAGGCCGCACGGTCCATTCGCGTCATGTCCTACGCGGGTTCTGTAGCCCGCGCGAGGAATGAGACTGCACTTGTGTCGCTCGTTGGCGAGAATTCTGGGACGTGACGGTGGAAAAAGGAGAGAGAGAGAATCCTCGCGCGAGTACAGATGATGTCCTTACGGCATTAAGGACGGCAAACAAAACGTTTTCCGGAAATTGGACGCTGACAGGGATGTTGTTTGCGCCGCGCGTAGAGCCACGAGCGTAGCGAGTACACGGGAATAACACCTGCGGCAATCGAAATTAAACTGCGCCGCTCTCCGATCGCCTCTCCTTTCATTGTTCATAGCATAAATTAAAGATAGAGCCGAGAGAAGAGGCCGCGATCGCTACCGGCGATATGACGGCGCGTTTCGAGAGGTGCTCTCGTATACAAAGATCGGAAAGATAGACGGCGAGCGTAACGGTACAATAGAACTTTAGAGCCGCGAAATTCTCTCCTTCCCCTTCCCCCCCCGCCCAGACCCTCTTCGCTCTGCAGCGCGAGTGCGCGATGAATTGCACGAGACGTGTTGTGTTTCGGCTCGCCGCAGGAATGCAGATTGAGGCGCAGAGAGCGTCGCATCCCGAGGCGCTATCCTGAGCTCCTCGGCGTGAAGGTGAAGAATACGTGAAAATGAATAGGCAGGAAGGCGGAGGGTAATTCATCCCGTCTGGCCCTTAGCGTGTAAAACAAACGCCGGCGTCAGCGTGAAATGGTCTCGTTGCTGTCTATCACGTTTAAACCTCACGAGTAAGCGTCTACGTCGAATTGACTTTCCTCATCTGCAATTGCACGGTATATATTACAGGATCAAATTTAACCTCGTAATTTAAACATATTAAATTACTTATCTTTTATACATTCGCACGTGCAGCTCTCCTAGAGATTTCACAATCGTTTTGTAACAATTTCAGTACGAACACGCAGACAGTTTGCGTTATTAATTTATACCAGAAAAACAAAGTGCGCCTGACTTATTTTTATAAGGAGCTGATTGTCACCGGTAATGTGACACCACATTGTACCACAGTGCTCACACGTATGCATATATTTTACAACTCTACTCTGTCTTATTCGACGACGATGACTGACTTGGGTGCGTTGCTTAACTTTAGCCGTTTTACATATTAACCTACATTATTTCATAATTGCGTTTGTTGTTGATTTGCAGTATCACTCGAAAAGGACCCAAAAGAATAGGGTCGAAACGTTGTGTAATAAATTAATTAAATAACTAGCCAGTTGGGTTGACTACAAGTTCCCTGTCTCAAGTATTTTTATAATCAATTAAAAAACCGATATACCGAACAGGACGGTATACTTGAAGAAATTTATAAAACCGAGACACCTAAAGAATCCTACGAGGATATCTAAAGGTCGAAGAGCCAGTGATGTATCGTCTATCCGGATGGTGAAAACGGCAGGCAAGTTGGACGGCAGTTCCCCTATTAAAAATGCTAATCGACCTTTCATTCAACCCTCCGTATCGGGTTTACGGGGAAGCCCGGAAGCGAGAGTCGCACGTCCGAGGGATCGCCAGCCACTTGCTGTAAGAATTACACGTGCGCCGAGGGTCGGAAGGCGCTCTTAGGAAGAGAACAACATGGATGCGCGAAGGTACACCTGTGCCAATCGATGAGAGCCCTCTCCCTCAGGCGGACGGAGAGCCAGTCCTCTCTCACCCCCTACCCTCGCCTCATTCCGTGGGTTCGCCGTCGCCGACTCATTCCGCGGGAGTTATCGATCCCGCGGTCCGCGCGTGCTCGTCAGACACCCTCACCACCCGCGACCACCGCCCCCGCCGCTCGCCCCCGCTCGTCTCCCTCCGACTCCCCGAGAGCGACCGATCGACGAGCGATTTTGCGTCATAGGAATTAGTCGGCATAGATCGAGGATACGATCGATGCCGACGGTGTCCCAGTTTGACGTTGCCGTGTCGCGCGAGGCTCCCTTGCGCGAGGAGGGCGAGACGGGACCAGCGAATTAATTATAAAGTTTGCTTAAATAATCCAAGAGCTCAATCCGAGGCTTTCACGGGGATTCCAGTACTTGGCTCGCAAGGAGGAAGAGGGAAAAGACTTGGACATCAAGGAATTTCAGTCTAACGCGATCCGAAAATATACCTGTCGGACATCTGAAACAGAGCTATTACTTATTGCAAGCGTATTTCAGCCTCTTCGAGGCCTAAAGTCTCGCCGGAAGGAAAGCAAGATTCGGCTGTCTTAATGCCGCCTCGCGAGACGTCGTGGACGAGAAGAGAAATGACCGGTGGCGCAAAAACACGCGTCTCCTTGAGAGATAAGTGCGAATTGGAACGTGCCGAGATAATGGCGACCCGATTGGCGCGACGTTCGATTCTCCCGCGTGTGACGCGCGACAGCGCTCGAACAGGAAGCACCAGTCACACGGGGCGAATGCTCGACGAGCTGAAGAACTCTCGGGCTCTGGAGATCGTTATTTGCCTGCGCGGGTGACTCATATGTACCGCCGGGTCTTCCAACTTCTCCGTGTGAAATCGAAGGCCGAAGGCATGAGAAAATTCAAGAGCGACTCCCATGCAACTCTCACGCCTTCGCGCGCCCACAATTATGCAAAATGTAATGAACCAATTGCATAGCTCATTACAGCTCGATCCTCAATGCCAATTAACGATGCCAAGGTGGCTCGCTGGATTGCCACACTACGGCACATACCTGGAACGTATTTTCTAGTGAAAGTTTAGGAAGAAGTTGAAATTTTAACAACAGAAAAATTGCGCCAATAAATTCAAATCGAGTACAAGTTACATACCACATTGCGGCATATACCTAGAATGTTTTCTAGGTGAAAGTTTTAGGGGGGAAGTCAAAATTTTAACAGAAAAATAATGCCAATACATTCAAAAGCCACCATATCACGGCACGTGCCTAGAACGTATTTTCTGGCGAAAGTTCAGGTGGAAGTCGAAATTTTCGCAACAGAAACGTGACGCCAAGAAATTCAAATCGGGACAGTTGGCTGAAACTCTGGGAAACGCGTTCGCGAAGATTTTTCCTAAGTAGCAACTCTACTCCTCGCGGAAGACAAAGGAAAGATTGGGGCTATTATTATTGCGAGGGGGGACTTTAACGTGGGTGGCGCGAGACACGGGGGGAAACCTTGCGTACTTCCTCGATTGATCCGGTTTCCCCGGACTATACGCGTTCGCGTGTATCAACCCTTTGCGGAGCTCGGTAGGAAGGAGAATAGGCACGGGGCTGCAGCCGAGGGAAGAGATTGAGGGAAGCCGTTAAGCGCACGTAAACACCGCGTTATCGGAAACACGCAAAACCTCGGAGTACCGCGAGGTGATTTTACGGCGCGCGCCGGGTCAACTTACAACTCCTCCCTCTGACGTTGAGACAGCACCATTTTCATGATCCTCGTGTGTGACCTGGCAGGATACCTCGATGGTGATTCCGCGGGAGCGCGACTAGATCTTCCAGTCACCTCTCAATGATCTCAGTGCCCCGCCATCGGTATTGCCTGCGACAAGAAAATCACACGCACGCGTCAGCCGAGTGTCGTCCACACTTACATCTCTAATTCACATTTATTTTCGCACACGTTCGATAGAGCGTGCGTTGAAATTCAAGGAAAAATTTAATATGACTAATGTAATTGAAAGAATAATTAGTTTATGATTCAACGTAGTTTAATTTCGAAGTTGATTATATATCCAATAAAGTGAAATGTATATCCAGGTCCTCGAGATGAGTTTACGTTGGGAAAGAGAGAAATTTAGCCATCGAACAGCGTCAATCAACGTGTTTGCGGAAACGTAGCGATATATCACGTGACAGAGATACTTGTCGGCTAATATTCGCCTTCTCTGCATATAAAATTACTTCGGAGAATACGCGGGAATACATTGTCTATCGCGTTACATCGCCGCGTCAGCGCGGCGGTCGTATTTTCCTATCGCGGGGGTACAAGGAGGCTAACAAAGTGGTGGCGTGAGAGCCGACCGCGTGCCGAATTGTCTCCGCGCGGGATAATATAACGCGCGCGTGCACAATATACCGCCTGAAATCAATGTCGCGGTTTATTTTACTTTCGTTTCGCGGGAGAGAAACCCGACGCTCGCGCGGTGGCCCGTCTCCTCGTCAGCTTCTCGCGAGCTTTGCGCGGAAAGCGGCCGCGCTCCCGGCCCGAGCTTGGGGGCTCGATTTCGCGGCGCGATTTCGCCGCGATCGATAGCACTTTTCACCGCGCCGCGCCGCACGAAAGGGAAAGGCGGCTCGAAAAAGTGAAGCTCGAAATCACAACGCTGACGTGGCGGAATAACGAGCGCGTATCCGCGCGCGCTCGATTTTTATCTACTATATGTGTACCCCATAAACATATTAACCATGGGCTGCTTACGAGGCAGTGGGATCATAGTAACCATAGCGGGTTTGGGAGGTGAAGCCAACGGCACGCGATACTATTTTGCCTACTGGATTCCTTACGAGAGCCAATCAGGATTCAGCCTCAAGTCACCTGATCGAAAACTCTGCGTCCTGATTGGCTCTCGTAAGCAATTTAATAAGAAAAATAGTATCGTGTGCCGTTGGCTTTAATCCTGATTGGATCTCGTAAGCAATCCAGTAGGAAAAATAGTATCGTGCGCCGTTGACTTAACTCGTTACTTGTAACGAAGTTACAGTTACATTTTTTGGTAACTCCACCTTAACTTCGTTACTTTCTCTCCGTCTGTAAAGCCAACGGCACACGATACTATTTTTTCTACTGGATTGCTTACGAGAGCCAATCAGAACGCAGAGTTTTCGATCAGGTGTCTCTGTATAGAGTTAGAGACCCTGTAATCAGAGACTAGCCATAAGAGTTCGTCAAATTCCTGCGAGAGAGAAACATAGACTATCTCACTCTTCTACGATCGTTACTCGCTCTCTCTTACTCGCAGGAATTTGACGAACTCTTATGGCCAGTCTCTGATGACAGGGTCTCTAGTGAAATAAAGGAATTCTGATTCGTCCATTTTCTAACAGACGACTGGTTGAATCTACCAGATTTCTAATGCAACCAAACTTTTTTTCAGTGTAGTTACATCTTTAGCAAAAAAACTGTAACCGTCACTAGATACTTTTATAAAGTAACTTTCCCAACCCTGAACCATAGTATAACTAGTAGGTTCACTCAGTCATTTGTTTCGTTTTGCGCCGATCCCTCCCTCGCATCCGACACAGTTCTGGGCAGACCAATGAGAGAAATGTTGTATGTGCGGTAGTGTGGCTTTGATGAGTACGTGTACACACATACGTCGCTGAATCCTGCCCGAGTGCATGGCGGAATGCCACGTAAATGGGACCGCAAAGATCAAAGGGGCCGACAGAGAGTGGACCTACTAGTTAGACTATGGTGGGAGCATCTTCCTGAGGGAAAAGGATAGTATGAATTTGCTTGGGTGTCTATCTTTCTCTAGCGGGCATGAGTCACGAGAGTCGGAGAAAGAAGACCACCCAAATAAATTCACACTATCCTCTTCCCTCAGGAGGATGCCACCACTTAGGGCTGCACTGCCTCATAAGAGCAGTCCATGGTTATATGTCTATGGTGTACCCGCGGGACCGAGAGAGTCGACAGATTTAAAATTTAAGGAAACGACGCATTTTGCGCCCGCGTTACATCGCGCCGTCGCTCGTTACCTCTCTCTCTTTCTCTAGCACGCGTGAACGTGGACAATTAAATACGCAATTTCCTGCCGAGTTGCGAAACGAAAATCGATACACGGGGAGAGAAAGCCGCGTGATTTCACTGATTAGAGTGTACTTGGGGAAAAAAAAAGAACTAGGTAGCTTATATGAAACCCGATATTCGTAGATCTTATATTAAAGAGCGTCTTAAATTTATCTAAAGATGCTGTACGCAACATTTCATCAATCTAAAGATGATCTTAAAAATTGTGATCCATACGGCGTGTATGGCTGATGGCAGAGAACCATCCGTAAACGCGTAAGAATGTCTTAGCGCTGGTCTACAATACATGGAGTAAGCATGGAGTAAGGGAGAGCCCTAACTTCTAGCTTTTGGTGTAAGGAAGCTGAAATACGGGCATAATTTTTAAAATATTTGTAACACTGATTGATGGCATTTTGATTCATCGAGAGTAAGCCTAAGAGCTAAAGTAGGAGTAAGAAATAAAATGGATTTATTTCCTTACTCCTACTCCTTACTCCAGCTTACTCCATGTATTGTAGACCAGCCTTTAGGCTCGGTTTCACCAAAGCTTAACTTTAAGCTTAGCTTAACTGGTTCTTTGTCTCTTTCCAACTGTTACTCTAGAAAAAGGCAAACATGAATTAAACTAAGATTGAAGATTAAGCAACGTTAGGTGAAACTGGGCCTTAGTCGGTTACAGTTTTCTCTGCCTTGCCTTCCGTCTACGACTAAGACAGTCCTAGGCCCGGTTTCACCAAACTTTAATCTAAACAGTACACGATACTATTTTTCCTACTGGATTGCTTACGAGAGCCAATCAGGATTTAGCCTTAAGTCACCTGGTCGAAAACTCTGCGTCCTTATTGGTTCTCGTAAGCAATCCAGTAGGAAAAATAGTATATCGTGTGCCGTTTGTTTCAGTTTAATCCATTTGTCTCTTCCTAAAGTAACAGTTGGAAAGAGACAAAGAATTAAGCTAGACTTAAAGTTAAGCACCGTTGGTGAAACCGAGCCTTTACGGATCGTTCTCTGCCTTCAGCCTATATTGACAACGCATTCGCATTGACAAGGTATACATATAAATAGTCGACAGAGAACTAGATATAATACGATTATATCTATCTATGACTCAGCTTTCCTGCATCTCGATCGCGATAACTTCATTTTGTTTTAAATACCGGTTGTCTTTCACAGGACGCGAGAGCAGAGTCGACGGTACAGATCGAAATCGCGAGTCCGAACGAGGGTACCAGGAAGGACCTTGACAGTCGCGAAGGCGCGGGTGACGCGGCGCGGCGCAGCGTCGGCGCAGCGTCGTCGCGACGCTCCACGACGCGATGGTTATCGCCGCGATGCGCCGTGATCGATAAACCGGCACGGCGCGGCACGGCGCAGCACGCCCACCCTGGCAGTCGCGGTATATTTTCGTCATGCGGTGCATTTAAATATTCATAACGGCCTCTTTCCACCTCGTAACGCCGCCGTAACGACGTTAAAAGGCCCGACGTGTGCATGATTGGGATGCTCGCCGAGGAAGGTCGCGCGGACGGTGGAACGAGACGGTCCACCACCTGGTCGATACTTGGACGCGCGGCGAGGCGACCGGGAGAAACCTCGGGGGGACGTAACAGAATGAGAAATGGAGAGAACGCGCGTGCAGGCGGAAGAAGGAGCCATAAACGCAAGAATGCACCTCTCGCTCGGCGGGCTCGCGCGCGGAATATGAATGGGGCGATGCTGGGCTCTCGCCCCGAGAAACTGGATCTTGGCCGCCGCCGCCGCGCGTAAAGGCTTGCGTCCACGATGCTACAACTTGGTCCAGGTTCTAGTTTCGAGAAATGTGTAGCCAATCAACTTGCAGTTATTCCACAAAAGCTGCAAGTTGATTGGCTACGCATTTCTCGTAACGTGGACCAAGTTCTAGATTAAATTCTAGCATCGTGGGCACAGGCCTTTATGGAATAGCTGCAAGTTGATTGGCTACACATTTCTCAAGACTTGGACAAAGTTCTAGCATCGTGGGCACAGGCCTTAAGCGCCGTACAACCTGGCTGCTCGCCGTGGAGAGCCGCGAGTGCTCCGCCGCGCGAGCGAGCGGAGGATATACATAATTTACGGTGTCCTTGCCGCGAACGTAATGCGCGCGTTACCGCGCCGAGGAGCGGGAATTCCTCTCGGAGCGCTCGCCCATTCAACCCTAGGCGGTCAAGGCCCTCGGGGCCTCTGAGAGGAAGAGATCCGCGTCGTTTTCCCCGCGCTGTAGACGCATCCACGCGAGTTTATTACGTTGACGATTCACGGAACTCGACGTGACTGTCGAGGAAGCCGCTCGCTTGACTCAGCGTCGGGTCATTAGTTCGCTTAAACACGTCCGTTTTTTTCTTCTTCCTCGACTTCGATAACTCTGATTTCCCAAGACTCCCAGACTCGTCCCGCGAGTCTGCCGTAAGAAGTATCGAAGGCTGTTTCCTAGCTTTGTGCGAGCGTCCGCGGGCGTTCAATAATGATCTCGCGATACGGCGAGCTGATCCACAAGGCGATGTCGTAAATTCTTTTATCACAGACAATCATTCTCTCTATACACCGCGCCGGCGATCGATCCTTCGCTCGGCTCCGTTCGCTCCATAACAGCCTACGTTTCCGGGATCACCGGTCCAGGTGAGCCACTGCCGACTTTGCTGACCTCGCGCTCCTGTAATCTACCCGCGGCCGCCGTGCTTCTCTCCCGATTAATCGACTCGCGTATTAACCCTTTGCGTGTCGGCGGTTCTGCCGTGAAATCGCTACGATCACCGTCCTTGATGTAATTAAAACGGCGCACTTTTTACAAGATTTCTGATGTACTAAGCCTGAACTGCAACGTGCCCTTTGCGTCTAGAAACATTCTACTTTGTAGCCGAGTACGGGTACATTTAAAGAATTTGTACAAGTTGGTGAATTCTACATCGGAGAGAGAAATGTTTCAGGCGTTTCGATTTGCTCACGTAAAACGGAATGCTTCTACACGCAAAGAGCACATTGCAGATCAGGCGTTATGCTTGTTATATGTGACATTAATAGTACGTTCTTTCGAACTTTCCGCCGCTACTCCGAACTGGTTGCGGTTGCAGGAAGTTCGCGATTGAATGTCTGCGTTGTTCCTTAAAACATGGGATACAGCAGTCAATATTATTTTTGTCTAATCGACAATTATTTATAAGCATCGCACAAGAAATGTTGGCCTTTATAAAAAAAAACACATTTCTTCTCCTATACTTTAACCGTTAAACGGCGAGACTGTACGCACGGAGTGGAAGTCGTCGACTGACCGGGACCGCTGTCGAGAGGTGCAACGATCGTGAGACGTCGTCGTCGAGCTTCGAGGACGAGATATACGCGGCGACTGACAAAACTAGAGATCTCGTTACGAAACCCGATTGCGCGAAGATTGCCGTCGTGCGATTTACTGATAAAACCGACGCGGTCTACTCTTGCGGCTGTCCAACGTGCCAGAGGGCCATTTCCAATCGCGCGGATAAGTCGAGACAGATTCGAGAACGAGAAAGAGAGATTGCATTTCCCACGTTGACTCGGGCTGCCTCGCGACTAATTAGCGCATTTCTTATCCGCGGGAGATACGATCGGCGATTGTGATCGGCGCCGACTGCGCGGGGCTCATTTGTCGGGAATCCGGCGGAGGGACGCGTATCGTTATCCGTGTCGCGCAATTAGGCAAGAACGACGCGCCCAGGCGCAGTCGCGGAAGCCCAAGGTGGCCTCACCGAGCTCTCCCGTCCGGAGTGGATCGCGAGTCCCGCGCCCGGGCGAATTTCTGCCACCCGGACGCGGACGGCTCGTCGTTATCTTACAACAGTCTTGAAACACGGGAACATCGATCGCACGATGGGGGAGTGACGACACCTGCGGCAAGTTGACGTACGCGTTGATCCCCGACGCCCCGTGCCAATTTAAATGTACGACAAACAAGCGACGGGGGAGGGAAACGAACGGCGGTAGCCGCGCCGTCTGGGAGTCGCGTGATCTGAAAATGGAAACGTTGACCGGCTTCGTCGATCGCGGGGGAGGGGGGGGGGATGTCCCGGTTGCGCTGATGCCTAGGAGGCCTCAAGGTCGGTAAAGAACGCGGCTTGGGAAATTCGGCGGGATATCCCGAGGTAGCACCGACGCACGCGGGATGCCGCGAACCAGGAGTTTAGCTTGACCGCGGGGCATCTTTCTCGACGAGAGAGAGAGAGAGAGAGAGAGAGAGAGAGAGAGAGAGAGAGAGAGAGAGAGAGAGAGAGGGGGGGGGGATACAGAGAGCGAAAGAGCTCTAGGCGTGAAATATCGCGGAGAAAATGACATTGGCGATCAATGATGGAGGTCCGCGCGTCCTCGATCGACAGGTAAAGAGAGAGGGAGAGAGAGAAAAGAGCGGAGTCCCGATGACAGCTGATCGCACATTATCAGACGGCCTGTCAAAGTAGCTCGCGCGTCGCTGCTCGCGCCCGAGATTCGACGGATAAAACGAGGATGCCACGACGCCGCCGTCGTCGCTCGAAATGTCTCTTTCTCTCTCTCTCTGTCTCTCTCTCTTTCTCTCGGGAAGACGTCGCTGCGACGCACGACGACGCGCCGACGGTGATCGCGGCGCGAGGCTAGCTCGCGGAGAAAATCAATTCGCGTCTGGTGACGTGCAACGCGCGTATACGTCGTCGGCAGGTCCGGACGCTCTCTCCCTCTTTTCTCCTATAGTTTTCTTTCGCTTTCTGTCTCTTGCGTGCGCCCGGAGAAAAATTCCCCCGAGACCACGACGACGGCAACGGCGGCGATGACGACGACGACGATGACAACGTGCAAGAGCGTCGCGGAGACAAGAACGCTGACGCTGACGTCGACGTCGCGCGCGCGCGCGCGCACGCGTTCGCTCGCGCTCGCACGCGTGCGACCGTCGACGCGATTTCCGTGGCGACGGATGAAACGTACTCGGAACGTGACGCCACGACGTGCGGGACGACCGTTTGTTGTATGCGCACGGCCATTTTGCCAGAACCCGTCACCCGTCTGTGCCTGTGCCACCGCCGCCGCCGCCGCCGCCGCCTCCTCCGTTTCTCTCTCGCCACCGGCCCAGCTCCGACGCCCCCCCTCGAGATTCCGCGCCCCCGGGACCCGCATTGCGCGTTTCGCCGTCCATGAAGCGAGCCTCCCGCTCGAATACTCACGTCTGTTTCACGGAGCAGCAATAACCGTGGGACCGCCGTGGGAGTCGGGAGCGACGACGAGAATTTATTCGCGTGAAAACCGGGACGACCGCCAACTATCGGTGAACACCTCGGGATCACTTCTGCGATCGGACTGGCCCCCGCGAGGTGGCGTCTGCGCACTTGCAGCGCATGCGCGACGCGCACGTCCGAGTTTCGCCGACTCTCGGGGCCGCGTTCGAGGCGACGCAGACGCCCGCTGGCGGCAGCCCGCCGAAGCTCGGGGCCGCGTTCGAGGCGACGTCGACGCCCGCTGGCGGCAGCCCGCCGAAGCTCGGGCTGTCGCCTCGCTCGATCGCGCATACCGGTGACCACTACGGAAAAA
>NW_011967222.1:1607576-1653922 GCF_000949405.1 Vollenhovia emeryi
TTAGTACTGTGTTTGAATCTCGCGCAACATTTGTAGGAAAAATTTTATTGGCTGCTCCGTAGTACCAGCCGCCATTATGCGCAATGGTTCACCTTTCTTATTACATCATGGTCTATGGCCGTGTTGGCTCCCTCTGGAGTCAGGAGCTATTAACAGAATAATATCATCATGGTCTCCAGTCTTCTTGGTGATAGGTCTATGGCCAGGATCTATGCTTACGTTACTCAGGAAGGTTAAGTTTGATAAATAACAACATAACCTGTACACGCACGTCGCGCTGTCGATTTGCATATTTTTGAATTATTTGTGTGAATTTGATGGCTTTTTCACAATCGAACTCAAGAGGTAATTCTAATGAGAGCGTAATGTCTCCTTCGCACATTTTTCGAATTTTGAATATTCCACCTCTCTTGTAGAATTGCAGAACAGAAAGATCTTGGAGGAGCTGCAGCTGAAGAAGCAGATGCTTCTGAAGCAAGGAGTCGCGCCGTCCTTAAACACATCGTTGGGTGTCTCGTCGACCGGCTCTGCGTCAAATATAGTGAGTGTACTTTGCGCGGATGATAACCAAGGGAATATTCTTTTCTATTACTCTGTTATATTGATACATATCCTTCACAACAGGCCGCAACGCAATCAAATGATGGCGTAGCGATGAGTGCGTCCCAAAGAGCGGCACTGCATAATGCGCACGCGGCTTCGTTCGGTTACTTCGTTACGCAAGACTCTTCCTTTGGTAATCTGATATTACCGGTTCTCCCTCGATTTGACAATAAATGAGCCCACCTCTCCCAAACGTACAGGCGTGTGCAAACAATTAAATGTTACTAAAGACTATATGCCGGTGACGTTCACGAGACACTTATTCGTCAAGGAACTGAATAGTCGTTTTACAATAAACATCTGTTGTAACAAGATTTTATAGAGATAATAGGCATATAATGACTGGGCTCCGACTTAGCCAATTGGAGGCGTATCTGCAGCAACTGGATGTGTTCGAAAAGCCGAAGGTCTCGCTTGAGCAGTATGCCACCAGTGCGCATATCGCCTCGCATTTGTTGTACACCGCACAGTCACAATTTGATGACTTAAAAGGTAAAAGTCAGTTCAAATCGAACTTCAGTAACGTTCGGATCTGCGCTTATTTTTATCTTTTCACTATCTCACGGATGACAATGACTTATTAGTCTATGTATTTTTCCTTGTTTTCTTATTTGTTACTTGAAAAGGACCTGAAGTAAGGTCGAAACATTGTAACGAATCTAATAAAAGTTGCCAGTTGGGTTGACAATAAGTTCTCTGTTTTAAAAGGTAAAAGCGTAGCGGATCTAGGCTCCGGATGTGGCACGTTGTCGTTGGGTGCCAAGATGCTCGGTGCCGAATACGTGGTTGGGTTCGAGATAGACCCCGACGCAATCGACATACAGTACAGAAATTGCAGCGATATAGAGCTCTTTGTCGAAGTTGTGCAGTGCGACGTACTGCGATATTTACCAGGTATTATCCGTCCGTGTACAAATATCTCATGCTATTTATTACAGATACAAATACGTGGCGTATTTCACGTTACAGGAAGGTTTGATAAGTACTTCGATACTGTTATAATGAATCCACCTTTCGGCACCAAGAACAACGCCGGCATCGACATGAGATTTCTGGAAACTGCAATCAAGCTTTCGTCCAACGCGGTTTACTCGCTGCACAAGAGCAGCACGCGGGATTACGTTCTATCGAGGGCGGCGCAGCTCGGCGCGCAAGGGACGGTGATAGCCGAGCTCAGATACGACCTGCCGAAAGCTTACAGATTCCACAAGAGAGCGTCCGTCGACATTCAAGTGGATTTTATACGATTTGAATTAAAGCGCTGATGCACTGTCGAGAAGCACGCCCGTTGAACATTTATTCGAACTTGATGCCCTGTGCCAGAGGTAGCTCGTTTCCGTAATTGATGGTGATGGTGGCGCGCCGCATGTAATGCTTCCATGCGTCGCTTCCGCTCTCGCGGCCTCCGCCCGTGGCCTTCTCGCCGCCAAACGCGCCGCCTATCTCGGCGCCACTGGTGCCGATGTTGACGTTGACTATACCGCAGTCGGACCCGTGAGGGCCGATCCACTGCGTGAGAAAGTGGAATTCGATTTAGTTAACCCGAGTGTACGCGATTGTGCGCTTGTAAATTCGCTTATACGCAATATGACAACGTACTGGCTGCCATAGACACTTACGTGAAATACATTTCCAATACTTTTAGTAAAGAGACTACTGCTTAGTCCCTGCTCCACGCTGTTGTTAAGATCGATAGCCTCCTCCAGGGAGTTTGCCTCCAGGATGTACACGATCGGAGCGAAGGTTTCCTGTTGCACCACCTCGGCGCTAGCTCGTAAACCCGAGATGATCGTTGGCTCGACGTAAAAACCGGCTCGCTGTATTTGCTTTCCACCGAATTCTATTGTGCCGCCGGCTTCCACGGCTTTCTGAATCGCCACCTGCGGCGAAGTGTCGGATTAATCGAAGAGTTCCTTCACTCATACGTGTTGAGAGAAGCGGATGTGAATTTTCGCTCGATACACCTTGCTCGGAAGATAATTTTTGTATCAACGCACACACCTTGTACGCGTCAACTGCTGATTGATTGTGCAACGGTCCATACAGCACATTGTCTTCCAACGGGTCTCCGACTCGCTCCAATATGCTCTTGTACGCCGTCTTCAATCTCCCTAAAAATTTGTACGTAACAAGCGACGACTAAGCGCGTTCTTCCATTTATATTTACCTAGAAATTCGTCCTTTATCTTCTTGTGCAATATTAATCTCCTGGTAGTGGTACATCTTTGTCCAGCCGTTCCGACGCACGAGAAGACCGCCGCTCTCACTGCCATTTCCAAATCGGCGTCCTGTGCGACTATCGACAAAAGAGAAACAGTTACAAATGTGTCATCTACGCTACTTTTAAGGACGTACCGATAAGTGCGTTGTTACCACCAAGCTCCAGCAGCGATCTTCCAAATCTTTGCTGAATCTTGAGGGCTACTTGTCTCCCCACGTTCGTGCTTCCGGTGAACGAAATTAGAGGTACCCTAGCGACAATCGTTACCGACCTGTTAAATACGACGTGCGGCACAACAAACGCGGTAAATTTAGATCAGAACTGACCGCTTGTCGTTCACCAGAGTCTCTCCGACGTCCGGTCCACCCGTGATCAAGGATGCGACGGAACCCGGGATACCGTTGCGCTCCAAGACACTCGCGATTATCTTGGTGGTTGCGATGGCTATCAAGGGTGTGCTCGATGCCTCCTTCCAGACGACGGTGTTACCGCAGACCATAGCGATAGCGCTGTTCCATCCGTATACCTGACAAGACGAATCAGTAAATTGAGCTGTAAAAGCGGGGCGATCACGAAAGTCTCCAGGAATTATATTCACCGCTATGGGAAAATTGAACGCGGAGATGACGCCGACTACACCCAGGGGATTCCACTTCTCCAGCAGCGCGTGGTTCTTTCTCTCCGACGGGAATAGGCTGCCGGGTAACGTCCGCGACAGCCCGACCGCGTAGTCGCATATATCGATGAATTCCTGAACCTCGCCTATGCCCTCCGGTAATATCTTTCCTACGGCACGATGCACTCTGCGTTAATTATATATGACGGACGTACGTACCGTAGTCATTCCGATATGCTGCAATAGTAAGCTTTCACAGCGATGATCTTAACGCTCACAGAGGTGATGACAAGTTACCCATTTCCAAGGACACCAGGCGTCCCAACGGCTCCAAATTTCTCCTGAGCTCGTCCCCGATTTGCCGCACGATGTCCCCCCTGACCGGCATCGGGATAGATGCCCATTGCGGCCACGCTTTGCGTGCCTCTGTTACAGCATTGCTAGCCTCCTGCGGCGTGGACTCGCGGACTTTCGCTATCACTTTGCCGGTCGCCGGCGATATCGATTCTACCAACTGTGTTTAACACGAAACATACGATTAATATAGTTTTACTGTGTTATAACGTGATTTGCTTAAGACATTATGGAAGATGCCTGCTTTCATAATGTGTACCAGCTCATTATCTACTTTGATAAGACTTTGAGATTGGCGTTACCTTGCCAGATCCACCCCACCTGCCGTCGTAGAGGCCGGGATTTTCGACATTGATGCCCAATTGCTTTAAAAAGCCATATTTTGGATCGGTCACCAAGTGCCTCGACATTTGAAATTGGGAAATGTAGTAACCACTTTTCTTCAACAATAAACGTGACATTATCAACCGCCTGTTATTGACTAACCGAGCCGCCGAGCGCAAACTTAATAAATAGCTCGGGTTATCAGACTGACACTGTTTGTCGGGAGAAAAAGTGGGAGAGGAGAAAGGCGATAAGGATACAAAGATATCCTACAATTTGTACCGTATCTGAACACGACACTAATGACAAATAAGAAATCGTGCACTATTAGGAACCTGCTTGAATCTTTGTAATAAGATTATCTTTTTCTAGCCGTTACTACTTTCGTCCGTTTTACTGGAGACTAATGCTTTTGTAGAACTCAGAGCTCTCTATCGATAAAAACGTACGCGGTTATAGATATATAAAAAGACGCGTTTTATTCGCAATAATAACATTTACAACATCACAAGAGGATGGTGCGGCAGTGGTATACACAGAATGGTAAATGTTTACAAAAGGTTTGTCTTTTTTCGTTACGGTTAATGTCTCTTGTATTTGTATTTAGAGGCACTCGTATGAGAGATTCGATGGAAATGTTAATTTCATTTAAATGCCACTGTAGACGTCTTATGGAATAATTTCGTCGTGAATCCCCTGTCAAGTGACAACACGTGCGTCAACCCGGTCTACACAGCTGGTAACATCTTAAATCTGAAATGAGTTGGAGCACTGATCTGGTCAAAGTTGGCTGATCCTAAAAATGATGTCATAAATTATTTTTACGATTCCACCGTGTACTATGGATGCGTTTTATGTCGATTGGACTGCCTAGGGCAACATACCGTGGATTTATCAAAGTTTTCTAGCAAGGTCGCTCTCTGCATATCGTCCACGCCCTCACAAGTTGCCAAGAATGTTGGCAAAAAGTGGCCAAAAAACCACTCTATGTTAACAGATGCTAAACTATAAACAGCCGCAGCTATCTCGTCTGCCAACAAGTTGTGGGATCTGTATAAATTAAATGAGACAAAGTGAACACATTATTATTGACATAATATTACGGTATCGATAAAAGTAATACCGTTACTCACTGTTGAAATAAAACTGTGAACAGCGCCATTAGAAATCTCTCAAGAAGATAAACCTTGAATACGGCTCGCTGATAAAGTCGCCATCTGATATTTAATTGTTCGAGGCTCTGCAAGCTCTGTCGGAATATATTGACGTCTGATTGAAGTAGAGCTTGGCCAAAAGCCTCCAAGATTGCCACCAATTCTTCTTTGTGCTCGACAGGTTCGTCTTCTTCGGGATGTCCAAGAGTCCGCAATATCGATGTATTGTAGAAATACTGCCACCGATGCATAAGAATACTAAAAAGTAATGCGAAGATTATAATGCTTGTATAAAAACGTGTGCGCTACCGATATATTACTGTGAATACCTGTGAAAGAGCTTCAGTAAAACTAACGTCGTGTCCGGGTGAGCGCTTAGGTTGCTTCCGATGGCAGGCCATACCTGGCCCAAACACAGATTCGTTACCGAGGGAACAAATGCTTTGAATGCACTACTGGGTGCTGATACAACAAGTATCAAAATTTCCAGCAACTGATCCAACGCCGGACCAGCAGAAATATTTTCCCTGTAAAAGAATTGACATTTTAATACCGTAAGATTTTAATCTTTAAAACACAATGATTTTTGTCATTTTTAAAAGCAACATTTATACAAATTTTTTAGTTATTTTGCTAACGAAAATTTTTATTTTCACTCTCCAGAAAAATTGAACAAGTGCAAATCCACAAAAAATATTATTCGGTAAAACAAAGAAAATATGGAACGTAGTTTTGCAAACTTAGAGACTAATATTACATCTTGGGAATTAAATGGCTCTGCCATATCGCATCATAATACTTTGTACAAACCTGGTATAAAGTTGCAGCATGCCTTGAACTGCGTTTTGCATAAATTCAGGACCTAGCTGTTGTTGTAATACTGAAAATGCAGAATGTAGAAAGCTAAGTAACAATTCGCATATACTCTGGCACCTTATCACACAAGACAATAATTCTAACGTCCTGTTTATGATCGACTCTAGACACGAATGCAACATCTTCTTTATAGTCGTCGATGATGACGCGCAATCTTCCAGCAACTGAGTCAGTGGCATTATCGTAATCGAAATTGTCGACTCTGAAGGCACTGGTTGTCCTTGCACACCCAGAGGCGCTGACAGAGCTAATATCATAGTACCTAGGCATAAAACGTTTTTAATTTTTATGTACACGTATTCTCGTTCAAGAATAGAGTAACTAACTAGACAACTGTAGAGGTTTACGAAGTAATGGCTTACCCAACAACCTTTGCCTCGTCGCTGCGTCACCAGGTGGTAATATAATCCCGTTTATCAATGCCCTACGTAGAACTTTAATCGTGTCCGATTTCAAATACGGATACGTGCCCATGGAAATTAGATTCCTGAAGGTCGGTTGGTCCCACAAGATAGGCTTTAAAATGGCGGCGATACTTTGGAAAAGATGAATGGCAGAGTGGATGAGATTCGAAGGAGGCGGATGATCGCAGGACGCGGTGTACGTCGTTGCCCAAATACACGAGTCGATGCAACGCTGACAGAGTGTCTCCTTAATCTTCTCCGGTCTTCTGGCTATCCAATGACACCACGCTTGAAGAGAAGCCAAAAGCTGTGAATGTCTAATAGCGCAAATCAATATATAACAAGAACCTACATGTCGCGGCATATCATTGATCGCTTTTACATGCTTAAACACATGGTACATAACGGCCAGGGACTTACACTTCTATGAGATCTATCACGATAGCGGCTGGTTGAATCGCTGCTTTGTACAGCTGATTATCTCTCGCAAACATACACGCCTCCAGAGTCTGCGACACAACTTCTTCGGCTACGCCCTGGTCAACGTTTGTTTGATCACCTATTGACACAGATAATGATACCTTCTGCGCAATCGAAAACTGATAAAATCGCTCGATTGCTTACCGATGAAGAGGGAATATAGCCTGGTTAAAGCTTGCGTAGTCGATGCTAGATCTCTCAGATGTGCATGCACATTCGATGCCTCTGCATCGTTTAACAAAATAACACGCCCATTGGCGACTGCCGCGCCTAATTCGCCAAAAATTATTAATCCTTCCCTCCACGAACGGTACTGGAAAAAAAAATTACAATCCAACATCGCGAACGAATTCTCGTGATGACGTTAGGACGATTCTGCCAATTAGAAATTACCAGTAGCGTAAATATCGGGATGGGCGAAATGTCAGCGATCTTTGCCAAACATTCTATGTTGCATCTTAAAAAATGCTGCCACTCCGTTTCTTCCTGAAAAGAGAGATTTACGCGATATTATTGCATATGGTGACTACTGATCTTAGGTAAGACCTTGATATTAACAAGAGCTCACGAGTAAGCTTACATTCTCGTCCAAACTCTCCGTGTCGAGGTCTCTCAATACCCGAGCGTTCAGTTTGAAACTCATCTTTTGTAAGATCCGTTCGGCGAGGGCCAGGGCGACGTCGGAGTATCGCGACTGGGTGCTCTCCAGAAGAGTGGTCCAAACGTCCAGACAACGCAGATATCCGTTCACAGTAGAAGCTTGCTGGAATGTATGATGGCACAGCACTTCCAGTAACGTATTCACTGGAAACTTTGAGCTCGACTCCATCCTTTTCATGTGATTCGTTATAAACAATTGCAGGAACTCCGTCATTTTTTCCATATAGCTGAAAGAACGCATTTTACCTGGCGAGATGGGAAAGCGTTACAAATTTCTTGACAAAAAACGACTCGTACCTCTCCTCCACCGAGTCCAGACGCTCCACCAGCTGAAATAAGCCAACGCCATTCTGAAATATCTCCAGCAACAACGTGTCGGTCGCGTCGGGCGAGCAGAGCGGTCTGTACAAAAGCTCGTTGATCGTGGTCAGTGCTTGAACGGCCGTCTCGATCTGCTTGCCATTCTGCGGAAACAAATATGTACACTCGGTCTCATCCGCTACCGCGCGTTCCGCCGCCAAGAGCGAAGCCCTACCATCGCGTCGTGATATTTGGCACATGAGAAAATGGCATCTAACAAGTTAGTCGAGATGTTGCTCGACACGTCTATCCAGCTGAACAGGTGCGCCAGAACGTCGAGAGTAGCTGTGCAAACTTCACTAGTGCCCGTCGCCAGTCCCTCGACGTCCAGTACTGCTCGCGCGGGTGCGAGACTCTGTCCACTGGTGGGCGACGGAGGTGGCGTCACGGTCCCAGAGCGGCTTTGCAATTTCGTGGTTTCTTTCAGAAGCACTTTCGGGGGCAACAGAGTGGATCGCACGATTACTCGCAAGGCGCAAGTTTAACAACCAAAATACGTACCTGCAAGCGTATTCAGAGTCCGAGGCACTTGGGCGCTCAGCAGCTTGAACAGCTCGTTTTTCCTGAGCATCGGCAGATCCTCTCGCGGCGTGGCCAGCTCCTCCGAGGCTGTTCTCAAGTATACAAGTCCCAGCAGTCTCGTGTGCTTGTGGTCCAACAGCTGTTTCGCAGAAACCAGAGAGTATTGTACAGTGAAACCGCGTATAATCCATGTTACAATTCACACGCGCGCGCCCGACGTGCGGGAGAACATTCTCGGTTCGCGAACCTGCAAGATGTTGGAGTAAAAGTCCGGATAGAAGTGCGGCCAGTCGTGTCTCGCTATGTCCACCACCAGTTTCACCACTTTGTTCCTGACAAAGGACGCGACGTCCCTCTCCAGCGACAGTGTGTACAAGGTGGACCTCGTGAGAGCCCTGTCCTCCCACGGGAGGATGGGCCACCGCCTGCTGATGGTCGTCTAGCGGGACAAAATCAGAACTGAGGCGCGCCGCCCGAAGAGGGGAAACTTACGTGCCGAGTCGGTCCGCGCGTTTACCTCCAGGGTGGACAGGGCGAACATGCTGACGTAGTGGTTGCTCGTGGAGGACAGGAAGTGCAGGCAGGGCTTCCAGGAATCGATCTGCCCGGCGAACTCCTGGAAGCTGCGCTCGATCGTGCGCTTCCGCTCGTTGGTCGTCTCCGGGCAGAAGAACTCCGTCATCAGCTGCTCCAGATTCTGCAGCGCGACCGCATCGTCGTCCTGGAAGCGCGACGCTTCACGTAAATCTTTATCGCGGCGCCGCGCGCCGTGCGGCCCCGATAAAACGGGACGCAGGCGTGCCGTTTTCTCTCTTTCTCTCTCCCTGCCGCGGGTAGAAGATCGCCCGTGTAATCCTTACCATGGTCGCCTACTCGGTCGGCGCCGCGATAAAAATGCAGTGTAAATATACAAAACGCGGGAGGTTAGAGCCGTCACTTGTCAGACGTCATTTTCGGCCGCCAGTCCGGGCGTCCGGAGCCCCAGGTTCCTCTGGACGTCGGCTCTGGCTGGCTCGGCTGGCTCGCCTCTGGGCTCTCGCGGCTCGCGGTGCCTCCGGTGTGCGCAGTCGCGTGCGCAGTACGCGCGCACGGGGTGCTATCGGCCAGCGGGGATTCGCGCGACAACAACCGGGATGGATCACCTGATTGGAGCGTCCTTTAAACGGTACGCTTCGACACACCTCGGCGCGCGCGATATTTACATTTACCTTTGTCCATCGGCCAGTTTGCACGATTGGCAAATCCTCTCCCGGCCAGTTCCTTCGCGAAGCCGCTCTCGGGTACAAGCCTCGGCAGCCTCGTATGTTCGCGGCCCGGCGGCTGGTTTTGCAGAAACTTTTGTGGAGTCTTGTACGGCGTATAATTTAACATTATATGCATTTAACGTATAGACGGGCGTTCTCATTGTTTGCGAATTTGTTACAGTGAAAATCCGGGGAGAGACGCGGCCGTGTTTACGTGACGCTGCTGTATTATATCGGATACCAACGTCGTCGTCCGCGGCTTCCAACGACTACCTTTAAAATGGTATGACAACGAACGCGCATATTCCTGATACACGTGGGACGTCGATCGGTTTAACTTCGCGGCGATGATACATTACGGCTAATTGTTACAAAGGAGCCGTTCGCACAACTTGTGGAGACTCAGGAATAATATTATATAACATTTTTCAACAGATATCACGAACGAAGATAGGCATAGATTGCCTGGAATTGTTGTTATACGCCGGCCTGATAATCGCCACAGCCGCGGCCCTTTGTGAAAATTTAGGAAATCGTTCGGTCACGACAATCGCACACGTTTCGCCGGGAAACGTGCTGCCGACGCATTATGACATACAGCTGCGGGTGCCACATCCTGCGAAGCGCAATGTCGACTTTTACGGCAGCTCCGGCATCAGCCTCTACGTACGTTGCGCGACACGAAGCATCGGTTTGCACTCGCTAGGAACGGTAATAGACGAGACGAAGACAGAGCTGATTAAAATTAAGGCTAAAACTCGCTCGTACTATCCGATTTCTCACGTTTACGACGCTGGGAAGCACATCGTAGCCATTACGTTCGGCGAGGAGCTGAAACCCGGTTCTTACAAGTTGCACGTAAAATTTACTGGTGTCGCACCTAAATTGTACGAATATGAATTGGTTCACTTTTACAGACAATCGTACAGAAGTATAGAAAATATTGTGTGAGTACTAGGTAGATATATTATAGATACAAGTACTAGATAAATATTATAGATACAATAATATTGTCCGGTACGTGGCGCGTTGCCACGTAGTGAAAACTGCTGTTCGAAAGTACTGTTTGCGAGGGAAAGCGGTCTTTATTAATTATCGTATAGAAATCTTGCCCAGACTCGCGTCCGCAATCAGCGAGGGCCAAACCTCCAATCTTTTCTTCTGAAAATCAATACTCTTGTTAAACAAAACAGCAGTCTTCACTATGTTGCAAGAATTGACCCCGAGATTCTAGAAATCACGCACACCTGCATTGTTATATCGCGCTAATAAGTTATTAATTATTACATAACGCAATATAAAGTGAACGGACTAACGCTTGTGCGCCACCAAATGACTGAAAGTTCATGTAAGATATTGTTATAAAATGTAGATTGATAGCCAGGATGCCGTTCATGCCTGTTGCTATATATGAGGACTCTCCATGCTGGGACCAATCGCAGTCGAACACCACCTTCACCGTTGCGGTAATTCATAATTCGAGATACACAGCCCTGTCGTATGATAAGCCAGAGCGAGTAAGTTTCATTAAGGAACGTGACATGATGTGCACGCACTTCCCTGAATCTCCCTCGATGTCCACCTGCGCCGTGGTGGTTGTGGTGCTCGATTTCGTTCATATTTCTAACAGAAAGGAAACCGTCAATTTGTGGTGCCGACCGCATCTAAAAGCACACCTGAAATTTGCGCACGGTGTCGCCCAAAATATCACGCAGCATTTGAAGCAGTACTTGCGACACTTCCATAAGAAGATAGATCACGTCGCGGTGCCGAAGTTTGCGCTCCTAGAATCCGCGTATTGGGGAGTCAACATTTACAAGTAATAATTTATACAGTTTACATACATATATTCAATATGCCGTAATAAATATAGTATATAATAGAATGATGTAAACATAAATAAAAATTAGCATTAGTATACAATGAAGTAATACAATTAATGTAATTAATATTGGAATACATTGGACTGCTTATAATGGAAACATTTGGTAGCACATTGTCAGATTATACATATCACTTTCAGCGAGCAGGACATTGTTTACAATAAGGAAACGCATCCGACGTTTCGCATGATGGATGTGGCCAAGAAAATAGCGACTCAAGTAGCACATCAATGGTTCGGCGTTACAATTAGTCCTATTTGTTGGTCTAATATGTGGCTAAGTCAAGGACTTGCGTCGTTTTTCCACACGTATATCCTCGACAAGGTTACTTCATATTGTTAACGCAACTTCACACACGCGATTAAACGAAGCACTTTACAGTATGATACAAAAGATTAAAATGTATAAAAAATATAAATAACAAATTTATTAAAATCAAAATGATGATTTAATATTATCAAACTTTTGTAAGGTTTGATGTATCAAGATTCAATTCTCCTTCAATATATTACAATTCTTTTACAACTTCAATATAAATAATTATATTTATTTTTAGATATTTGAAAAATGGCGCCAAATGGATTTTCTAGTCGTTAAAGACTTGCAAGAATCTTTTCGTACAGATTCGGTTAATCTGTTGGGTCAATCATGTTCGAAATCATCAGCAGTCCGCAACCCGTACAATTATTATTTTAACCCTGCTATTTACAAGAAAGGTAAGATTAGATAAATGCAATTAAATGGCTGTACGTAGAAAATATCCGAATGTAAGGAAGAGACAAAACGAGATAGAGAAAGCTAGCAGTAACCAAAATTTATATGCGCAACGCGTTTATGTATCGATTTTACTTTAAACTTTATTTCAAAGAGTTAAACTTTTGTATATATGAATCACCGTAGCACCCATTGTATTACGCATCTTGCAACATATAATGACTGATGAAGTATTTCGGGAGGGTATTATCACATATTTACATTATCAGTGAGTAATACATTATAGTATATGTATCATAATTTATATAATAAGTTATTCAGTTATAAATCCATTTGTATGTAGTGTATAAAAAATATTTTCTATAAATTTAACTATTTGTTTTTTAACATTTATTATTAAATTCTAAAGTATCACTTGTATAGATTATTATAATGCATTGCACGGACGTGAATTAAGAGAGTGAATTATATTTTCTTAATACATATTTATAATCTATTGCAATGTTAATAATATCGTTTTACAAATTTAGCACGTTTGCTCCAGTCACATTCGACAATTTATGGAACGTCATGCAACTTGTCCTGAGCAAATCTAACGTTCTTCATAGAAACTTTAAGATAAAAGAAGTGATGGACAGCTGGGTAAACTACAAACAATATCCTTTGGTGACTGTAACTCGAAATTACGAAACTGGTGAGACGATAATATCACAAAAACGGTTTCACTTGCAAAAGAATGAAGAGAATGACGTTACTGAGGATCACAAATGGTGGATACCGGTGACTTTTGCCACGCAAACAAATCCAGATTTTTCCAATACCTTTCCCAATTACTGGCTAAGTCCGCTGGATCAAAATATAAGTCTTCATGTTCACCCGAACGATTGGATCGTAGTTAATTTACAGCAAGTTGGTAGGTATTGACTGATAAATTTTGTTCTTAATAATAAGCGTATTTTTTTATTCTGTATAACTGACATTTTACGTCATTTAGCATCTTTACGTTGGTATTTTTTTTATTAAACTCAAATTTAAAAGGTAAGGTTCGATAAAATATTATATAAAATATTTTGCAATATTATTATTGAATTTAAAAGATTTTAAATATTGTAAAGACAATCAACAATTTTGATATGTAAGTTTTTGTTTACGTAATTCTCCGAGATATTTAATTCAACGGTATAAAATAATCTTATCATTTAGAATGTACATTTTTCATAATATGTGTTATATATCTTTCTTGTTTCGAACGTAAAAGGAAGAAAAATCCCTTGTACATGTGGATTCAAATAACTGATAAAATTGATTATGCAACGTATTATGTGACAGGATACTATCGTGTTAATTATGATTCTACGAATTGGCGAAAAATTACAAATTATCTAAACTGTGAGGAATATACGAAAATACATGTTCTTAATCGTGCTCAAATCATTGATGACGCATATGCCCTTCTGACGGAAAAGCAACTCGACATATTCACATTTTTTAATGTTACGAGCTATCTATCGCGAGAGAGAGATTACATAGCGTGGTATCCAATGTTTCGAATTTTATCATTATTGACGCAGTTCTTTTCATTTCCAGAGAGTAAAGCTTTTAAGGTAGATAACAATAAACTTTATAAAGATATCCTACTTAAGAAAAAAATATTGATTAGATACTATTTTGATTATATAAAATTATTGGTTTCAACGATTGCCGCATTATTTATACAAATAGAAAATTAAAATATCTCGCGAAAAAATAAAGTAATAAAGAAAAATACATATAACTAAAACCTTATGTCTTTTTGCGATTTTCATTTATAGTTCAATTTGAAGAAAATTTAATGACGGAAAGCTTTCGTTTTCATATGAACTTCAAACATTGTATACTTATTTTCTTGTTTCATGATTTCTAGTTACATATGGCGAAAATTTTTACTGGACTTCTCGAGAACGTAGGATACGAAGAAAAACTTGATGAAGATGATCTTATGAAACTTAAAAGACTGGATGCTACAAAGTGGGCATGTATCGTTGGCAATTCGAAATGTAGAAGAATGGCCACTGTTAAATTGGACGAGTATCTTGCAAATCCTGATCGCAAGTAATTATTATAATCAAAATTATTTTTTAGTCATTTTCCTTACATTTTGCGCAATGTCTAATAATTAATTATTTCAAAATGTATTGCTGTTAGTTAAAACTTTCATATTCAAACTTTTACATACATATAAACACGCACTGAGAAAAGATTATTAAAAATTAACACGTTAAAATACTATGGATAGAAAAAATCTTTAAAAGTATTAAAAATAATACTGCGGTTTCTTAATTTTTAAATTGTTTTAAATGGGTATTGTACAGAATTTCTCCGTGGTGGCAGAAATGGGTATATTGTTCTGGCTTGATGGCAGCTAACATAACTACTTGGAACAGAGTAATGGATTTATACTTGCAAAAACCTGACAGAAAATTTTTAGAATATTTAGCGTGCTCTGAAGATCCTGATGTCATTATTAACTATTTAAACATTATTGCTTCGAAGAATTTGATAACGATAGATATAGATCGTGATCTTGCTCTTACTTGTATCCTTAACAGACACGCATCGAATAACTTGGTGCTTGATTATGTATTAGAGAACTTCGAGCAAATGGAATCAAAGTAATGACATATTTTTCTTCCTAAATATATATTGTTTTGTAATTGTGAAATGTGTAGTTATGAAATGTAGGAAATTTATTGTATGTATTAAGGCTATTTCTTTTTTGCAGATTCATTACTGCAAATATAATATTAAGAAATCTTATTTCCAATGTGTATTCTAAAGAACTACTTCATAAGGTAAATTTCATGATTCTACAAATATCATTCTTACTTTTATTACTTTGTACATTCTATTCTTATTATTTTATTATTAAATTTACTTTTGTTTGTGCCACATAGGCTCTTCACTATAGCATTAAAATAAAAAGTATGACTAAATTATTATTTATTAGCAGAGAATAACTGCAAAAATTTGTTTCAGATAAAAGAATTCATGAAATGCAATCTCGGGGAACAATCAAAAATTTCGATTAAAGTGCAACGCCTAATACATGAACGTTTGATCGAACTCAAAGTTATGAAGGCAGATTTCAAGTTCTTGTTTATAAATAAAGATCAAGTGTAATGATTTGAGTAATTGATTATATAAATCTAAAATAAATGCAGGATACAATATACATATTTGTTCACATTTTAGAACTTAATACCGTCTTATCTTTAATATAATATTAATATAATACTGTATTATAAATTTTGTTAACGTTATATTGTGTTTACGTTTCTCGCTTCTTTTTAAGGTCGAATCATACCTTTTTAAGACAGAGAGTTCAGACTAATTCAATTTACTGAAGTATTACGTTAATATATAAAAAATCGATTGTTTAAATTATAAAATTTATATTATGCAAGGCTGTGCTAATCCTTATATAATAATTACGTCAAGTTTTTAATCCAGGCTTAATAATATTGTCAGCTAATAGATAACAATAATTTATTAAAAAAATAAGTGCCAAAAACACATTTAACTTTCTTATAAATTTATTTACTTGCATATTATGTATATTCAATTTTGCCACAGTCGCAAAACTTTGTCTTTCCCACCTGAAGCGACTCGTAGACCATCGGGTGACCAGTCAACCGCGTAAACCTCATCAGCGTGACCCGGTAAGTCCTGGCTTAAGTTTTTAGTTTTCATGCTCCAAACTGTAAAAAGAATCATGTTACTTCCAAGTATTCTAACTAGATAAGTTTTCCCACGCCTGCACGTACCTTTTAAAGTTGAATCCGAGCTGCCGCTGACCAGCAGGCGAGAGTCGGCGCTCCACGCAATGGAATAAACCGCTTGAACGTGACCTCTTAGCGAAGCGATGTACACGCCGGTATTGGATTCCCACAGTTTAATGGACTTGTCGAAGGACGCTGACGCAATCATACGACCGTCCGGCGAGAATTTAACGTCGTTGATGAGTTGCTGGTGGCCGGTCATTCTTGCTGAAAAACACTTTCACGATATACGTTTCTCGCTTGATTGGCCCGATTGTATTTTAAAGCCGTGCAATGTACCGATAGGTTTCTTCTCTTTTTCTGGCTTCCACAGGTACAACGTGAAGTCGTCAGATCCAGACACAAGTCTCTCTTCACCTACAGACTCGTACTGCTTCCTTGCGTATTCCAATGGACCGTCCGTTTGGTTCGCGGTCGCTCCTAGTTGAAAAGGACCGACTCTAAGCACGTAATCGACATTCAAGGCCAAAGTGTTGACCCAATGGCCGTGCCCCTCTAAGGTTCTACACAGTACACCCTGGAATTGACAATCAGTTGGCAGTGTAATTGAATGCTTATTCTAGCCGCCTGCCATACGTACGTCCTCCGCCCTCCACACTTTGATAGTCCTGTCCTGAGAGGCGGAATAAATGAGGCCGCCTCCGCCCCACTTGACGCAGGTGACACTCTTCGTGTGGCCAGACAGAACTCGACAGGTCTGCGCTCTCTTCGTGTCCCAAATCCGCACGTCGCAGTCCTTGGACGAACTCGCCAAGTGCAGGCACTCCGGATTCTTATGATAGGGTTCCCAGCACAGAGACGTCACCCACATTTTGTGTCCTGTCATGGCTTTACCTAGACGACAAACGTGGAAAGAATATATTCTTGCTCGGGCAGAGGGCACAGGACGGACGGCGAGTGTACTTATGAAATCTCTACCTATTTGTTTGCCGGTGCCGGGGTCCCACAAGTGAATCAGCCCGTTTTTACACGCGGATGCCAGCCTGGTGCCACAGGGCGACCAGGAAATGCACAGGACCCAGTGCCTGTGCCCCTCGCACGTGTGATGCGGCGTTTGCGTGAAGATGTCCCACAGTCTGACGGTGGTGTCGCCGGAGCCGCTGGCCAGGTGCCTGCCGTCCGGCGAAAACGCGACGGATATAACGGCCTCCTTGTGACCTGCGGAGGCAGAGAGTGCTTTAACGTACGTTCACACGCGTTTCACCGGATGGCACGCGGAATCGCCGAGAGACCTTCCAAGGACCCGGTGCACCTCGTGACGGCCCTGACTCTGAACACCGCCTGCGGCTGATACACAATCTCGACGACGTCCTCGCTGAGGCTGAAGTCCCCGCCGACGTATCTCTCCAACGTGTCCGTGACCTCGACGTTGTTGACGTAAAACGCCAGGGGCAGCGGCTCCTCCTGCTGCAGCAGGGCGTTGCAGATCGCCTGCAGCTTGTCCACCGTCACGTCGACCGGCAGGTCCAGCAGGCCGCCGGGCAGAACCTCGCCGGTGTCCGATTTGAACCGGGACAGAACCCTCTTGGCCTCGGCGCCCGCCGGAGCGCCGTCGGCCACGTCGTCCAGATTCCTCTTGCTCATCTTGTAGCGTCGCTAAATTAAAAAGAAAGATCTCCGCGTGCACTCGGAAGATCTTTCCAACAACACGCCGCGTGCCGACGAGGTTTACGCACCGCGTGCCGTGCGCGTTCGATCTTTAGTTCGCTGACACACGTGCTCGGGTTTGCTAGATGGCAGCAGCGCGACTTCCCTCTCGCTCGACGTTCAAAAATGTTCAAAAGGTCGAAGCGCCGCAGCAGCCCGCACCGTCGGTCGGTCGTCGGATTCCGTGGCGGGGACTTTCGCGAGCGAGATCTCACGTCCTGGCGACGGGACGAAGCGACACGCGATGGCATCCGTCTCGTTGGAGAGCGCCAGGGACAAGGAACAGGAGGATCCGATTCGATGCATATTCTTCGCCGAGTTTCACCACATAGCGGGGCCGAAAATCACATGTCAGGTTAGGCCGCGCGTCGCGACAGGTCGCGGCTGATTTTCACCGTGCGATCACGTTTTCTTCCGCAGGTGCCCGACAATTACATATCCAAGGACATATTTGACAATGTCAGCGTTTACATCATACCGAAGGCGCAGTTACAAAGAAGTACAATTACAATGTAAGTCGTTAGCGTCCGCGACCGGGGCAAGTTGCCTCGTACGTTTCATCGTAGAATCACCTTCTCTCCCCAGCACGTTGAAGGAGTACAAGATCCTGGGCTTCCCCGTGAAGATCGTCGATAAGAAATACGCTAGGAATGCGTTTTACTTCAACTTGTGCTTCGTCTGCGACGCGGACGCTCGCACTGTCCACTACGAGCCGGTGGTTAGGAAGATGTCGGATTTCTTGGTAAATCTTGCTATCGGCTTTTCTTTACGCTTTTAATATTTCGCACAGCACGTTGCACTTGCGTACTGATCCTCCGTGTGGTCGTCAGATGGCTTTGGAGCTGGAAAATTGCTTTCTATCTGCCTCGGACGACAAGAGCAGACTGGCCGAGATGCTCGCGCAAGCCATGCAGGACTTGAATCTGCACAAAATGTGTATATTGACTGGTGGGTCTCGCATATGTGTGCACTCAAAATGTCCTATTGCGATTACGTTACGCCTGATATTTTTGCCAGAGGGAACAATGACGTCGCACTTGAAAGTTGTGAGATTAGCGCCTGAGCCGAAGCCGGTACTCGATCACCAGGTGCCGATATTTTTGGAAGACAAAGAGTCATTTCAGAACGACCAGTGGGACTTGACTACGCAACAATTATTACCGTACATCGACGGCTTTAATCACGTGGCGCGCATAGCTGCTCTGGCCGACGTGGAGAATAATTTGGTTAAAAGCTGCGTGCAGAATCTTGTGTACGAGACACTTCGCGAAACCGCGCTTTCACGGTCGATTGTATTGTAATGCGCACGTGTCTGTCTTTGCAGATATTACGAGGTCGTAACGTTAATTCCAATATTTCTGTATAGCAACGTCTATGCTGCGACTACGAAATTAAGAAAATTTCCGGACGATGCTAAATTAGTGGAGAGATGTGTAGCGTACGCTTCTACATCAGGTAAAGAGTTTTTTTTCCGAACGTTATTAGTTTACAACAAAATGAGGATTCACAGACGGATTTTTTCTCCTCGCAGCTAGACAGCCGGCGTATTTTAGGGACATATACCGAATGTATACAAGTATGACTTACGGCGTCACTATGAAAGACTTGTGTCAACGTCTTAATCCACAAAACCTACGGATAAATGAGCGAAGGCTGGTACAATTTGGTATGATCGAGGGGCTTATCAGGAGGATATACAATGTAGGTGACTTATGCGTTGCGTCGTACGCCGTGCATTGTGTAGCGGTATATTAATTTAATCTTCTCTTATAGTATCCCGTGCTTCATCCCGAGGCGGTTTCCAGCGAAGAAGCAAAAAACAATCCGGTTTACAAGTATTTCACAGGCGCGTACAACATGGACGAAATATGCTGCAGCACGGGCCAGTCTGTCGCGCAAATTGAAGATATCGTCGAGCGTGATCCGAACGTTCTAATGATACGAAAATAATGTGTCGCAGAGATTGATAAGACTGAAAAAAAAACCTAGACAATTTTTTTTTAACTCTTACACAGCCATGTACAAAAATATATACATGTGTGTATATATATTTTTCTGGGATTATATATGTGCGATAATATTCAAGATTATGTAGTTAATATATACATAGATGTATATTATACACATATACTATATGTTTGTATACTTTTATACATGTACACATACATGTATAAAATCTAGATACATAAATAAAAAAAAAAGTGAAAAAGTTCTAATCAAATGGTAACCTATCAAATGTTAAATTCCTCCTCGAACTTCTGATGTTACTTAGAAATTTTGTTACAAAAGAAGAAATGTGTGATTTGGTGTCATCTTCAAAACCCGATTAATTATTTTTATTTCTCAGCTCGATGAAATAATTCATTGAATAGTTTCGATCATGCGTTTCACTTCGTTAATATAAATGTCAGGGACTTTGTTCTCTCTCATTTCTTGGCACTTTCGTTCCATTGCATCTTGCAATTTCTTCTTACGCGTCGCAGTTTTAGCGCGTATTGCCAAGCCTTCTTCGAACATCTTCTGCCGCTCAACAATGCGTTCTCGTTCCTTTTCATTTACCTGTCCAAGGGAAATAAAATCATATATATGCTGTACAAAAAAACGTATGTATATGATCTACAATTACTCACGCTCGCGCGCGCGTCTGTATGTGTATATACATATCTAGTTATGTATATTAATGTCAGCGTTGTGTCTTCAGGTATGCGAAGACAATTGACACAAACCTGTTTTAATATTTCACTGCGATGAATTATAGCTTGTTGTTGCTTTTGCTCGAGTTCCCTTTTTTCTTTGCAATAAGCTGTTTGTTGCACACGTGCAATCCTCTCGAATTCCCGCCTGTCTCGCTCGATCTCAATCGCTTGCATTATCCGCTTATTGTTTACTTGTTCCTCCCTTTCTCTCTGAAGAATCTTTTGAGCCTCCAGTTTCTTTAAAGCTTCTTCCTTCTCTTTTCGTCTCCATTCCCGTTCTACCTCTTCCTGAACTCGAGCCGCATTGATCTCGTCAATTTGCTCCTGCAAATTTATTGTGACGATTTTACCCACAATTAAAACTTTTATGGCCTAATTAAGTGTTTCTTTAAAACATTCGTATAATTAGACATTCAATAAACTGTGACATACTAAAAATACGCATAGAAAGAACAGACATCAGAAATCACACAGAGGTAGTTTATAACGTTCAATGTACATTAATTGTTTTAATTGCGAAGAGAGCATTACAGTGCGATAATACGTTGCACTCAAGTCTTTTTTTTAACAGAAATAACCATACGATAAAAAAAACGAAGCGCAATTTCGAAAGAACACAATTGCAGATAGCGGAGACCTGACGTGGCGCTCGTGGATTCATTGACCCTCGACAACAGGTAGTTGAGACACACAAGGATGTATGTAGGTAATTATAGAAGTAAATGGAACGATACGCGCAACGATATAATGTATCGCATAAAATATAGTGTTTCCATTAGTAGAAAAATTCATGAACTTGCGACGTACTTTGTAAAATTCCTTACGTGGTGCATTGTTTTCTAGCGTGACTTCTAGATACACTTATGTCTCAAACCTTTTCGATATTTACCTGAAGATCGTGCGCTTGTACCGTTCGCATCGCCACTCTGGTTTTTTCTCGTTCCCTCTTCAATCTCTCTAATCTCTGCTCTTTCATCTTTTTGGCCTCTCTCTCTTCTTTCATTCGATGATAGTTTTGTATCCTGAAAAATGTAATTTAATAAAAATCATTTTTCTTATCGAGGAAAGATATAAAGGAGACGATCCTAAGGTTTCAAAAGCTGATAGTAGTTTGAAAGAATTTCGAAAGCTCTGGTGAAGCACACCTTAGGTCTATAATTCTGTTCTCCTCCTGTTCCATAGCCTTGAAATGTTTCAATTGTTCGTTTCCTTCCGCAAGTTCCCGCCGCACCCTAGTATTTTCAGCCTCTTTACTGCGCAGCTTCTCGATTTCGTCTTGCTGCCACGCGATGTTATTCAAGTTGATGAGCCGGCTTTCCTCCTGCTTCCTCTCGAACTCGAGGATCCGTTGCTCCTCGTTCTCCACGATCTGATCCTTCAGGATCTTGGCGAATCGCAGCCTCTTGGCCGCCTCCTCCTGCTCCTTTCGCGACTCCTCCTTGATCGCCCACCTCCTCTCGTCTTCCATCATCTCGTTCAGTCGTTTCTCCTCCTCGAGAAGCTCCCGTTCCATCAGCTTCTTCTCCGCGATCTGCAAACGGACAGCTAAATGTACGAAAATTAGATATTACGGGGACGTTACGTCATATACGGAATTTCGTTGTAGACTCGGCGGTTTACTTGGGCGTCGCGGATAGCTCGGCACTTGGTCTCCAGGATCAGCCGATTGCACCTCTGTATCTCTTCCTCCTGCTCCAGACGCATATTGTACGCCCGCTCGAGGATGTGCATCGTCCTCCTCCTCGCCTCCTCCTCGATCTCCCTCGTTCTCGGATCCTTCTCGCGACTCTTCTTCATGTCCATCATGCGGACTGCCTCTTTCCGCGCCACGCTCTCCTTCGTCAGCCTCTCCCTCTCCTTCTCCGTGGTCTCCGCAGCCGTTCGTCTCTCCTCCCTTGTGATCACGCGGCTGCGTTCTTTCAGGTCCTCGTACTCCTTCCTCGTCATGATCTTCGGATAGACCGTGGGTTCCTTCGAGGGAATCAGATATTTCCTCGTGCCGCTCTTATCCCTTATCCTGCCGACCTGCCGGCAATAGTTTACACAGCTGCTTTAATTTACAGACAAACTTAAAGGGAGACACACCAATTTTCTCCTTAGCATTTAACGTAGCTGCGAGAGGAAGTCGCGCGAAGATCTACATCCCGCATTTTCCTCGTGGAGAGGGTGCAAGGTGCGTTACCTCTTTCCCCTCGTACGCGCTACTCCTTTTCAGATGAATCGGCCTGTCGCCGAGAGTACGATCGCACGCCGACGGCAGGTGGATCGTGTACACGCCCGGTGGAAATCTGGAGTCGCCGCGGTACTCGAGGTTGCTGGATCTCGTCCTCCGTGCCACGGTCTTGGTCGACATGACGTACGTACGTGGCCGGAATTCGTGAGGAGAAGAAACGTCAGCCGAACAACGGTCGCGGGATCTCGCTTGTGGAATCACGTTCTTTCATCGCGCGCTACCGCTTCCCTCCGGAATCGTGCCGGTCGGCACCTTGACACCGGCGGCGAAAGGTGAGAAAAAGGCCCGGGGTAACCCGATAGGAACGCGGGCAACCGTGCCGAGCGAACGTCGTTAACTGTTTGCCAACGAGCAACCGTTCCTTTGTTTGTTCGATAGGCGAAATTATGCACGGGGCTTACAGGTGGCCGATCGTGTTACCGGGGCTCGCGTTTCACGCCTATCGCAGACGGACGGCGATAAACGGGCAATAATCTCGCGGATGAGAGCCGCAGACGAGGACCGCTGGCACCGCTCGAGCGAGGCACGAATAGCCGGCACGGCCCGCGGCGCCCGTTAACCGATGGGAATCGATAGAAATTGCCGTCCGTTCGGAATACACGAGGATACACGAATTCTCTCCCTCGCGATCGCGAATACAATATAAATTGCATAATGAAAGATATATAGTACAACGTACCGTCGGCTTAGCTTATAAAATAAGAATGGTTGCGTGAAGGAGAGAGGGAGACAAAAGAGAGGAAAAAAAAGGGGGGATTCTCTCCCTCCTTTTTTTTCCTCGTCGCGAGAAACGCACATGAAATTACACTTATCGATACGTATGCGTACGCCTATCGCGTGAGCGAAATTAAGCGGAGGCCACGACGATACACCGGTAGTCAGATAAGGCAGATATAGATACAGGCGCAGTTCACGCTATCTGAAACCCCCCTGTTTTTCTTTCTTTCTTTTTTCCTTCACTTTCGATGCAAGCGATCGATCGACAATCGCTACCGGAAGACAGAAGCGACGACGTGTACGTATTCCGCGAACGTCCGGCATTTGCACACGTTTGTCTATCACGTACGTGGCCTCCGCCGCGCGGCTAAATATTTAAATGTTTACATATTAAAAAAATTGTCGCATCGCAGTGTAACATACATCCAACGTCGCAACCTCGTTCACCCTTGCGTCTACGATTTCACCCCTGCACTTGACCTTCCCCGCCGCCAGTTGCTATGAGAACGTAATTTATACTCAAGATAGCTTAGGTTGTATATTCTCCACTCTCTTCTTTCGCGTGTAATTTATTTCTCATCAGCCATGAGTCATCATCGGTCCTTTTTTCTTACTCTTCGTCGTCATCGTCATCTTCTTCTTTCTCCTCTCTCCTTTTCTCCGTACGTCGTATCGCGCCTGCGGAAATATACATTGTAGAATAACTCGAGTCTAATAACTAGGAAATGGCATAGCAACTTTGCGGGTAATAATTATCCGATCAATAACGAAGGATAGAAGTTTCGTGCAAATGGTTAAGAGTCTTCGAACGGCAATTCGAGACAAAAGACAATCGATCGCCGTGTGTAGGGACGTGCTTTACGTGCCTGCGAGTTAAATTTAGCCCGAAGTTTAAGTCCTCGACGAGGGGAGAGAGAGAGGGAAGAATCGTCGGTCTAATTTGAAAAAGGATCGGATTGCGCCGGCATCTTATTTATGCTCGTGATAGCGGCGTACGTGTTTTTCCCTGCGAAAAAACATACGAGATATAAAATTCGCGTGTTCAAGCACTATCTTCGGCATATCGATTACGATAATGAGTAGCATTATCGTAGTCGCTAAAGCTACTTAATATTTAATTAACGGTTGGATTCAAGATACCTATTAGATAGTTGTACAAAATGGGCCGAAATTCAACGGTACGGGGCTTGGTTTTTTCTTTTGGCGAGATTAATAATATACTTTTTTAAACCTGAACGATAATCTCAAAGGCTGTTGGCCGCTCTCCTATAAATAAAAAAAAAAATACAATCCGTTTAAATATGAAACAACAATTTAAATAATTAAAAAAGTTGTACGTAGAGCAACGAGATCGCTTTTATCTTTTCAACGGAACGTTTTTTGACCGTTCAGACAAATTTATTGATAATTACTTCTAATCGGAAAAGATTTATTCTATCTCCTATTCTGCGTTAATTTCGAGGCGACCCCGGCGAGAAATGATTCGTCGATCGATGTCGAAACGATGTCGAAGCGACATCGTGTCGACGAGTCATTTCTCACTGGGACCCTCAATTGTACATTACATTTCGGCTCATTTCTCGTACACGGATATTTATTTGTCTTCGGCATTATATGAATTAGGATTTATTCGACAAATGAATAACTTCCGCGAACGGCGTGCGTATCCCGTGTCCAGCCTCGCGGCCGCAAAATAGAAAATTCGCCGGCGTCGGGCGCAGGTCGTCGTTGATCCGAGGGAGTCCTAACGACGACAGCCCCCCACGGTAACGACTTCGGCGTACCACGTGGCGCTCCTATGTTGTACCTCGACGCGGCGATCATACTCGCGTGCTGCACACCGGCTCCGGCGCATTGGCCTGTCGCGTCGCGCCGCGCGCGATACATCGGCGACGCGCCTGTCGTTGTGGACACGAAATTACACACGACAGATCCGTACGCCCGTGGACGGCGCACAAAGTGCGCGATGGATTATCGATAGCGTGAATCTCTCGTGCCCGCTGATCCACGGATAAGAACACCGTCCCGCCCGGAGCTGGAAACGAGTGGATCGGTGGAGATTAGTAAAAATTCAACATCGAACCTTGCCGCGCTTTAATTTACAAATGTTAAAATCAGTCGAGCTTCGAGTGATCGGTAAGGTACCTCAGTGATTGCAAGGTCTGACGCGAGGATCCGCTCAATCCGGAGGCGAGCCTTTCGATGTGCTGGTGCGTGTAAACGGATGGGACCGCAGGTCCACTGTGACTCCTCCTGTGCGCGGATCTGCCATTAGGATACCATGCGTCCGCAGGATAACCGCTTAATCGCCGCAGTCCTCGAGGAATGATAAGCGAAGTCGTGGATCGTTCTGGAGCTCCGCCTATCGAGTGAGTGCCATTTTCATTCAGAATGTATCGAACAATTATATGATCGCGTATACCTTTATATAATTCAGATAGCCTTGGCGAGATAGAAATCGGTTTTTTCCCCGATAATTTTCCCACTGAAGCGTCCGGCTCGCGGTCCTCGAAACGTGCGCTCTATTCTTCTGCCCGTTTAACAAAGGAGCAATTACGCCCAAGCGGGTCGATACAGTTCAAATTATGGAAATACACGCCGCTCACCTCCATCCCGCTCTTTATCCCGTTTTCGCCCGCTCGACTCGCAAGAATTCGAAGGATATCGGCGCGAGATCGGGCCCGCGGAACTTTTCAATCGATGACTCGCCTGCTATAAGCGTACGCGCGTTATAAACGCAGATGGATCGTGGCGGAGGAGCTTCCAGGAAGAGGAGTGAGTCGACGATTTCCTCGCGAGCCGATCTTGCCCGGATTTCGTCGATATTCGCAAAGGAGGATATGTCGATGACCCTTATATACCCGGACGTAGAGGCGCACGTTCGCTGTAAAGATCTATCTATAGACATATAGCATTCGTCGGCCGCATCGGCGCACATGTACATACAATTGCCGTTGTCGTTGTCACAACAAAAGGAAACGACCGCTATCTTCTTCGTTATCTCGCCGCCCATTATCCGTTGTCGTTTAATTAAAGTGACGCGAGAATTTAGACTTCGGTTTTCCGAGCCTGCATGATCTCAATTGTACGCTTATTAATTGTATGTACCTCTCTTTCTCTCTCTCTCTCTGTCTCCGTCTCGATTCCGAGCCGAGAACGGAGACCACGATATCAATGCGTAAGCACCGGTGACATAATACCGCCGCGCGGACAGTTCCCTCGTGAGTAATCCTTCGGGACGAGCGTGCGATCGAAGGCTCCTTTCGTTCTCTCTTCGGGAATTGTATTACGCGCGCAAGAGAGTACCACTCGAAGAAACGACGCCAGGCACTCTCCCGGAGTGGGGTAGGTACAAGGTTACGCTACGTACACTAACTAAGCGGACTTATATAACGCAGAACTACAAAGAAGATACCTGTAAGTGGACCGGTAAATTATGAAAGAGCCTCTTTTCTCTCCGCGAAAGGGTTCTGCTGCCTGGTTATACGCGTCACGCTAACATTATCCGCGTGGGGTGCATGAAGCATTCATCCCCCTTTCGTATTGACGAGGCGCTCAAAAGTTCCCTCCCCGCGTCAGCGAACCCGCCGACTCGGGAAGGCCGCCGTGGAAATTTTTATTTTACTTCAATTTCTCGTCTCTTTTCCTCCGGCGACGACGCCGGAACGAGTTTTCCAACTTGGAATGCCGTTGTTACGACGCGAACGAGTTTTATGCGCGCCCGCGAGACTCGTCGACCTAGTCCAAGTCCCGCAAAAACGGATATAATAAAAATGATAGTTCCCCCGACGTCGATACCGTTCACCGCTTTTCGTTTCGAGGCGAGATTAATGGCCGGGGTCTTCGAGACTTGAGATGATTATAAAATCATATTTATGTCGATACTTACAGAGAGCGTAAATCAAGACGCGGAGAAGACGCGCGCCGGGCTTTTTACGGCGTATAAGGTTTACGACACTAGCCGCGTTTTTATCATCACGTACTTATCGTTAATCCTTGAACGACCGTACAACCGCATAAAACTGCAGATAAGTGAAGCATTAGCAGCTCCGTTGCTTATAACGCGACCTAATAAGTTTTACACTCGATGCACTTAAAAATAAGCGACTGGCATCGCGCGACGATGCTTTTCGCAGAGGCGAATGAAACGAGAGATTCCCGCGGTCCAAAATTGGACCCCTCGCGTCTCGAGGATCCCCCGTGCTCTCTCCCGGCCTGATCGATCTTCGCGGAACAAATTTCTCGGGAATGTAGCGTCGCTTAGGCGCGCGTCGAAGTCGAGGAAAGAAAAAAAGGTGGTTGTGTGGAGACATCAACGTGATCGACTCGCGTGTCCCTTCTCCGATCGTCCTTCCGCCTGCGCCGGAGGATGCGCGTCCTGAACGGCCAATTGAAATACGCCTGTCGCGTCGAAGGGCTCCCGAAAGAGAGCCAGCCGTCGCGCGTGTGGTGTTAAATAGATAGAGGGGGAAAAAATACATTGCACTATTGCTTCGCCGGCCGGCTCGCTCCTCCGCATGACAGTCTACATTGCAGCTCTGTGACACACGTGGAGGGATACCGCCGTACCGCGACCGGCGCCGTCTCCAGGGCGCCGTAGGATGATGCTCGCCACGGCTCGACGGACCCGCCGGGACATTCAATAAAACGACGACGAGTTCCGCTGTCCGGGACGCTGCAAAAGTTACGGAAAGATTTCAAACGCGAGGTACCATCAATCGTGAAGATCTGCGCAAGTTTCCGCGGAAACTGGAATAAAAAGAAAAAAGAAAGGGGGACTAAGAAGACGGCGCTGTATTATGTCTCGGAGAAGACAGATGTCCGCGAAAGAAAAGAGAAAAAGGAGAGGCGAAAGATGAACGTGAGGTGTGAAGGTTCTCGCGGTTCTTTACCTCATCGCGATATCGGTGAGCATCTCCGACGAGTGGGTGGCCGACACGTGATCCCTGCCGTAGTGTTACGGTGATGTAAGATTCGGTGTGGAGTGTACATTAACTAGCGGATGCTAACGATGGAAAGCGACGATAGAAAGCGATAAACGAGAAGTAAGCCTGTGTTCGTGAGCCTCGTCGCCGCGTACCAAGCGAGGGAGTACGCCTTCAGTCTGACATTATGAAAATTACACGAAAACGTAATGTCTTGGTAACGGTAAATCAAGTGTGATATCTCACCTGTATGGATATTCACGATGTCGGCTCGATGTCACAATTCTGCACAATTGTTTATCGTATTCGTTTGACGACGCCGAAGACAATTTGCAAAGGTAATTTGCATTTGTGCTCCTTTCGTTATCAAGATTGAGGGTGTGACCTCGATGAATGGGAACGAAGTCTCTTGACCGGTTAAATGCTTTCTTATAATTATCTCTAACAAATTCCGTCATATTTTTCACCTGAAAAACATAAATGTATAAAAATAGACAAAAACCGTGTGCAAACGGGCATGATGGAGAGGAGCATCTCATTGCTTAAATACCGTTTAAAAGAGAGAAAGAAAAATCCGTTGAAATATATTATATGTTACGTATACCTAGTAAAATTTAAAGTTACTCATAAGTTTCATTATTAATGAATAATATAGAGTGCAATTTGGGAGTACATAATAATAATTAAGAGAATATATTCTCAAAATTTTTACTTTAAATTACTCCTATTTCGAGAGAATATTGTTGTTGCAAGTTATTTTTTAACTATGTCACTACAATGCACCCGAGTAACTGTAAAAATAGATCGTTGAAGGTTTAACGAATTTAGATTACGAAATACCGGCAATTTCGTCATCTAAATTACGTGCTCGTTTCCATACTCGATGCCAGTACTTTTCTTTAAACGTCGATTATCGCGTTATTTAACAATTATATTCGCAGTTGTAATGTTAAGTTGTACCCGTGGCAATTATAATACATCTGACTCACATGCACGTTGCAGTAAAGTTTTTAGAAGAGACTTTTTTTCCGATTTTCGATTGCCACGAGGGGTTCGCTTTCAACTTCTTTGGCGCGACCGTGAATTTCCGCGCGAGGAGAGAAAAAAAAGAGAAATGCGTGTGTGCGTTCGACAAGAGAGAGAGAGAAGGTGGGGCAAGGGGAGCGTGCATCGCGTGCGAAAAGTAATTTCTCCCTTTTTCGTGTGTTCTGTTACTGTAAATGCGGAGCGAAAGACACTCGATGCACAGTGCGTACGAGGAAAAATCGATGAGAATCGATAGGAGACTTCTGACGAAAAAAAAAGAAAAAAAACCACCATGTAAAACGGTTGACATGTAGCGCACGAAGCCTCGCAATTATTACCTTCCCTCTCGCGAGCGCGAGCGTCTCTTCGCTCCCCCCTATGTATTATTTGCATCGCGAGACTTTGTTCAACTTCATCGACCAAAACTGCTAAAGTATACCGTTGGCTGTTTAATACTTAATTGCCCTTCTTTCAACTCTCCCCCCTTCTCCCCCCTTTTCAACCGCAATTATTACTGCAGTGCATGTCGCGCGAATGCAAGGGAGGAGGATGCCGTTCATCTGAATAATTTTAAATGCGACTGAAACGCGAGATGTTCCGGCGAATCACTTGTCGAACTTTCGGAAAAGTCCTCGAGTCTCGTGGATAGCGCGATACAAGAAAGATGCGTTCGCACGATCGGCACCTGACCGTCGCGCTGAAGCCGCGGAAGAGGAAGCTCTGGTCGAGGGACAAGCCCGATCAATCGCTCGCACCTGGAGCCCGTTGGCCCAGGGTCATGATATCCCGCGAAATGCCGCGCGGCGAGTCCAACGATGCCGAGAGGAGCTTGTCCCGATTCGGCGGATGTTCCACGGTCATCGATACGAATGACCCCAACGTCATCGCCTGCGACATCGACGAGCTCTTCTGTGAGAACAGCGACGCCAGCAACGAAGAGAGGACGGCCTGCCCGCGGATTTCCAGCTCGACGGAGCTCGAAGAGGACGAGGTGTGTGCCACGTGCAAGGACTGTGCGGAGTGTCAGCTGCGGCAGAAGGATAGCGCCGCCGCCGTCGCCGTCGCGAAGATACGCAAGCCCGAACGGGGTCTGATGAGCGGCCAGGACGAAGAACTGGCGGTACACCTGGATTATTACGAGGATGACGTCGGCGGCGTGAAGACGGCCTCCACATCGAGCACGGCCACCTCGATAGAGCACGAGAAAGCTCCAATTTTCGTGGACCTGACCAGCGAGGAGTCGAAGCAATCTACCTGGAAGCAGACAATCTTGAAACGACTCAGTGACGCCGAAGAAAGCTCGGAGATGTCGGGTGAGAACGTGATAACGAGCGAAAGCGGTGTATCCACCTGAGTAACGTCATCGATATATCTAACATGTTGCCGATCATGTGTACGCCCTATGAACCATTGCATACAAGTGTATAATTACCTTCAGAATAACCAATTGATAGTATGTATAAACCGGCGTCCAGTCTCTTCTATTTCTTCAATGCCTTTGAACACTTGCAATTGCGAGAAACGTAAAAAAGGAGATTTGTTTCTTCAAGGACTGGAATCTGAAAACGATCCTGCTAGAAAAAGTTTAAGGATTTTTGTGGATTTGTTCAAAACGCATTTATCTTGGAAAATAAAAATTGTGATTCGCGTTACAAACTGAATTAATAAAAGTAGACTCATCCGCATTAATTTGCATTTGTTGCCTCGATCGAATGGCCTTTCGAAACGTTGTTTGACGTTACGCTGACTTCTATTTGCTCAGAAATAGCCTTCAGGAAATGATGTGCTGAATATCATTAATATCATTAAAACACGTGTTTTTTTTCTGAAACTAAATTTAAAATTAAAATAAAAAAGAAAAGGCTATTTTTAAGAAGGACGTCGCATGGTGTCTTAAAAAGTCGCGCCGTTCTAGCGAGATATTTTGATTAGTACGCGATGAAATCTCGAGAAATTCTTTTACAAGGGATCCGGAAAATTTTGGAATAGGTCGTGTGTCCTCTTCGTCGTGTCGACGATGTCCATCCGTGAATTCCGCTCTTTTCTTCTAGAACCTCGCATCATGATAGCCGACAGTTCCAGCAGATTGCAACGCGGCACGGGCAGCCTGGCGACCGCATTGAGGGATCGTGGTCCTTGCGTGATCCCTGTGCAGCCTAATCGCTCCCTGCCGATTCGACCAGCGCCGCCGACACCGACGAGGTCGGCGACATCGATAGTGACGCTGCGGAAGACGCGCTCGCCGATCCTCAAGCTGTCGAAATCCGTGAACCTGGACTTGGTGGAGTTGCAATCTCCGAGCGGCTCGTTGACAAACGAGCTGAGCGAATTCCCTTTCGGGCAGCAGGATGGGAACGGAGACGGAATGATGCTTACGGGCGAGCTCATCGATCGCTCGGACTACATTCTTCCAGACATGAGTAATGTCGTGCAGGTAACGAAGCGAACTGGCCTAAGGGCCGGTCAATTTTTATTCCCTTTTCCCACCTCTGGAAAGGAAACAGTTTTTTTTCCCGAGTACGTTATATTTTTAACAAACACGAAACCTCTTTGTCGTATGAAGTGATTTAAGAATGTAAATCAGAATGTACGTACATTAAAATGTTTGTTACTACAAAATGGTCCCACGAATATTCATTCATTGCTGTAGTCTTATATTTAGTTTATCGTTACGCTACAATCACTTACAGTTAAATTAAATGATCAAGCAATGACCGCGGGTCAAAATCGGAAATTGAAATTAAATATCAGCTATAATAGTCGCACAATCCGCTTTAATTATACACGACTGTTGATTTGACGATTATTCATGCGTTAGATTACGAAAGAGGTCAACAGTGTTAAAAGAAAAAACAGCGAGGATCGGGACAGAGACTACGAGAAGGAAATGATCAAGGATGCGAAGAAACGGAGGAAATCCCACGAAGTCGACGCCGGTCATGTGCGCGACGAGCGCGTCAAGAATATCTTGAAGGAGTACTCCAGAACTTGTTCCGGCAATTTGGTCGACAAAGGTGAAAGAAAATTGCAGCAGCACGTGGTGGTGAGGCTGTGGGATGACAAGAGATACGCGTCACCGGTCGTAGTGTCGACGACGGAGCCGGAGGCGGAAAAGAAGGACATCTGCAACAAAGTCGTGCCGCCTTTAAGACTGAAGAAAGTTGTGCGCGAAGGTACGATATTTTACATTCGATATTTAATTTACTGTTTCCCGGAGTTACGTGAACAAGTTTACCGACGTTATGAATTAATTCAAATCATTTATTTACAATTCCACCACCAAGATGTAATTAACAAATTTTCCGTCTTAGGCCCGGTTTCACCAACGTTGTTTAACTTTCAAGCCTAGCTTAATTCGTACTTTGTATCTTTCCGAATGTTACTTTAAAAAGAGACAAACGTGAATTAAACTAAGACTAAAGTTAAGCGACGTTTGGTGAAACCGGGCCTTAATCCAATAAAAGTAGCTTCGCTCAGCGCAATCAGAAAACGTGAGTTTCCTCACATCGTTAATTATTACTTGTTTGCTCTTATTCTCAGCGAGCACCGTCGACGAATATCGACGTAACGTCGAGGTAAACACCGAGGGGAACGAGTCCAACTATCGCATTGTCACCGGCGCCACGCCACGTCCGGAGTCTCCGTCCGGATACTCCGCTATCTCTTTCTGGAGCAACGTGGCAGCCTCGGAGAAGGAGCTCGAATCGACGACGTGCAACGCGCGGGATAAGTACCGGCGATCCTCGCCGAAGAGCGACGGCTACAAGATCAAGTACCGTCGCAACCGGTTGCGCCAGAAGCTGCGGGAGCTGCGCGGCAAGGCGCTAGAGCTCTCGCGGGAGATGACCGCGTGCAACAACGCCGCCGACACGAGCCCGCAGCGTAGTACCCGGCTGCGGCAGATGATGAACTGCTACGAGAAGCAGATCGAGAACATCTCGAAGCTGCTGTGCAAACTGTCCGCCTCCATTCCGCCGACGACCGACGAGGTCGTCGTCGATCTCGATTATGAGAACGAGCTGGACGAGTGCGCGTCAATCGAGAAAACGTCCGTTGATAGCGACGACGCGCAAGTAAGTGAAATGAGAGCTGGATGAGGTGGCGTCTCGTGAACTCCTTCTCGGAGTAAAATAATTTACATTCTTGCTGAGAAGAAGACCGTTAAAGACCGCAGATTTAGTTTGTCGGATGCAAATTGATGTTGTAAGATCGATTTCGTCAATTATTTCATATAATAACATTTCCGTTAATTAATATTTATGTTGCAAAGGTAAATGGAATATCAAGAAGCAGCGTTTCTCCGTCCCCTTCTCCGGAACCGCCGAAATTGTCGCCGCGCTCTCCTATCGACTACGAGAAAGGCAAATCGCCCGATGCAGCGAGAAACACTCCGCCGGTGCTACCCAGGGTTTACATCGCGATCCAACCGACCGCACTCGAGTGCCTGAAGCAAAATCTAACTGTCGCCAAAAGCTGGCACAAAAACGACAGCTCGCCGAGCTCGCCGACCGAGAAGGAAGTCAAGGTGAATGATACGGATCAAACGATAATACGCGACGACGTGACAGCGGCGACAGTGATATCCCCGGTTTCATCCTCCGAGTTCGAAGATCCGAGAAACAGTACTGTGGAATGGGATGGAGAGGAAGCTTCGCCGAAACTGAAGAGTTCGGAAATCGAGGAGAAAATGCCGGAGGACACTAAAACGTTTGGCGATATCAAGGAGCCTCGGCAAGCAACACCGACGATACCTTCGGACAGTTTTCTAGGCTCGACGATGGACGTCGAGATAGATGGAAGCGACGTGAGGGACACGAAGGAAAGGACCGTCACTCAAGGACATCTCGACGAAGTGACACAGGCTTCGGAGACTGTCGCGAGCAAGCAAGTCGCCTGCGAGAAGCAAGAGCTGGAACAGAAATCAAACGAGGCTGTACCGTCGAATCCGTCGATCGTGAATGAAACTAAGGCAACGGAATACGGGACTTACAATTCGGAAGAAAGGATCAATAGCAAGAATAGGATAGTCACGAGCACAGTCACGGCTGCACAGGAAGCGCCCACGATGATCGGCCGACCGCAAGTACCCGCCGCCAATGTAACTAATATCCTGCAACTGCAGTCGAATTATTACGGCTCGTCTGTCGCGCGCGAAAACGTTGTCTTCACGGACGTCATGCAAAATTCGAGGGATGTGCAAAAGGTGATCTGCGAAAAATTATTTAAGATTAACATACGTAAAATTTGCCATAAAATTGTGTCACTTACATATTTTTTTTTCATTGAATCTGCAAACTATTGTACATAATTTAACTGCGAATGATCGATATCATGTTACGCTGTTATTAATTACGTTAAAAATCGTGCACCGTAAACTTAGGTGGCTTTGGCTACTTTTTCGGTAATTCTTTATACCGTGCAAATTTATCGTACAATTTTTAATACCTGTCGCCATGTTTCCATTTTTTAATGAATTATATTAATGAAGGCTCTGTGTAAGACTAATAGTGAGTTAATATAAGGGCGTTAATTAAATTTGCCGATACTTCACACTCAAAATACAAAGTGGTGTGTTCTTGTTCATTTCCATCGAAAAAAACACCTTTCAATATCATAATAAAAAATTGTCAAAGGCTCTTATCGCTCTTATATTAACTCACTATTATTTTTTATTGATTTTTATATACCATAAGCATTTAAAATTGTAAGGTAAATTTGTATAAACATATACCGAAAAGGTGGCCGAAGCCACCCAAGTTTACGGTATTTACTTTATTTCTTTTTATGAGAAAGGTTTGTGCAGGTTCAACGAATAATCACGATCCGAGTGAAATGGTTAAAATTTACTTTGTGTTGTTTTAGGTGACGTCAAGTATGAGTCAATCTGCAGCCCTGGGTCCAGCAATGCCTTTGGAATTCACTCAACCCAGGTCCGCCGTCAGTAGCTCAAACCAACAATGTATCGTGTAAGTGTAACACATGATGATTCTAAATTTAATTGGCACAAATGTGTTCAACTTGACACGTGCTTTTTTCACTCGATGTATTAGGCTGCCTAATAGCTGCAACAAGGCCACCAAGGAGAAGACCAATCAGCGGAACGACGGAAACCGCATCATGACGGAGCAATTTCCTACGCTGGGCAATTGGGTGGCGCGAATGTCGAAGAAACAGGCTACCAAATCGAAATCAAAGTTGCAATCTGGGATAAGCTTACCAACCGCGTCAACGGCGGAGGCCGCTCGCGTAAGTTAACACACTTTCGCTAGCGACTGCCTCTTCGTTGATGCCGAATTCTCTACTCTTCTCCCGCGCACAGGTTCCCAGTCTGGAGGCGCAAAAGATACGTTCGAGCGCACCGAGTAACGCGACTCGGAACAACATAGTCAACGTGGCGCCGCAATGGAACACGGAAAGGTGGCAGCGTCAGCAACACCAGCAGCGTCAGCAGCAATTGTACGCAGCGGCATCGTCGGCTCCAGTGAGACCGGGCATCTGTCCACCTATCTCGGTTACCCAGTTCTATCCATCTAATTATGCGGTACGGAAAATCCACAAGTTAATCAATATACAAAGGGGACACATTATGAATTTTATATTTGCCAGTAGCTTAGAGAATTAAACATTTCATCCGTAATAGACGTAGCCATTGTATCGCTTGATCCTATTCAGCTAGTCTATCGTTGCAGATCGATCCTTACGGTGGCGCGGCTTTTGGCTACCACTCAGCGATATGCCCCTACGGCGATTACCCCTATCACTCTCGCCTGCACGCAGCCGGCGCACCGCCTATAAGCGGCTACCAAATAGGTCCCTTGCAAGATCCGCACGCGTCTTCGCTTCGCCAGATGCAGCATCTCGACAAGCGTTACCCCGCGCATCTGCAGGACACGGCGTCTCGTCATTTCACCACGGATCTCCTCAAGTATTCCGGCACGTTATCCGCGGGTGGCTATCAGCACGCTGCCGCCGCCGCCGCCGCCGCCGCCGGCTTAGATTACGATCGTCTGAGGACGGCGACGGCCGCCACGCAAAACGGCACCGCGTCAGGTTGCCTGCCGCCCCTGCTGTTACCGCCTCCCCCGCCGTTAGCGGCTCCAGCGCAGCAGTCTTTGGCACGCACTTCCCTGGCCAGCTATCCCGCGAGCAACGGCCAGTGCGGCAGGAACAGGATGATCCCGGACGTCGTGGCTGCGGCGGCGGCTGCTGCGGTGGTCGCGGCGGCCTCCTTTGGCCGACAGCGCGGTACGTTACCGTCGTACGGGAGAACGGACCCGGAGATGGTGTCCGGTGGCATCGGCGGCGTCATGGATAACGAGTCCTCGCAACTGATGGCGGCGAACAGAGTGGCGAATCGCGAACACTTGCCGCAGGAGCAGGTACAACCCGTCGGCACCGTCGCTGGCGTCAATGTGGACTCGCGACTGAACAACGGCGGTTACCGTCAACTGCAGAACTTACTGGACCGATTACCTTACGTGAAGGCGGACGACGCTTATTCCCAGTCGTCGACAGCGATCTTCGACGACAACGCGCAGGAGCCGGCGGTGGTATCCACGTCGACGTACAAGTCCAACAGCGCGTTGACCAAGGAACCCGCGCGGAAAGGGAGTCGCAATTGCGAGACGCCACACCTGGGTAAGGTGACTCGCACCCTGGAGACCACGAGCACTTTGGAGTGCTCCAATTGCGGCCTCACCGGCTCCATGTTCAAGTGCCTAGGCTGCGAGACGGCCTTCTACTGCGACGAGAGGTGCCAAACTCGTCACTGGAACATTCACGTGGAGAAATGTCCCAAGAGGATGCCTAAGCTAAAGAAACTTGTCTGAGAATTATCGTAGAAACGGTAGACCGTAGACAAATTAATGTCTGTAAAGAAATTAACGAGCTCACTGGATGACCAAAAAAAGAAGAACGATCGAGAAAAATCAACGGCATGCGAAATGTGTTACTGTTTTGATATTTATATATTTTCAATAATTTATGTATCTCTAGTCAATGTATTATAAATGATGGCGAATGCGAGTTCTGTGTCTCGTATATCGGATTTACACCGAGAATGTGATAAAGTGTGCCTGGTCGTAAGATAAACGCTTACTGTAATTTTATGGTACTTCGTTCACAGTCTGACGTTCTGCTTTGTAAATTATGAACTGCGAAATACAAAGAGTTCAGCGCACCTCGCATTATATCTTACTATTGTGCGGTAAATGGCGTATGTATTGTGCAATAGCTATAATACGGAAAGTATAAGCTCATCGGTATATTACATGTTGTAATGTAACGAATGTTACGAACGTGCTACCTCTCATGTACCTTACGGTCATAAGCCATTAACAGTATAGTCATAATTTGACTGCAATCTTGTTTTATTAAGACTCCTGGTTTTTCATTGCGCGATCACATTGGATTATAACATTAGGAAACCGTGAATGAGTTCTTTTCACAAATTACGTGAAAAATTTATACAATCTCTCGATTATCGACATAATGCTCCAACATGATTGCAATGAGGAACTGTACTGCAAACCTGCGAAACACAATTTTAATTATTAATAGAAAAATGTGTGTCTAAAAACGGCTAGTAAAATATGATCGTTTTTACAAATATGTATTTAGGAGTCGCATATCTGTAAGAAATAATGCTTACTGTATATTCGTTCCAATGCTTCTTAATTGTTACATAATCATAATCATCTTTTTTTATACTTTTATAACAGTTTGTAAAGAAATTGCAGCACCGCGTTTTTATTAAAAATGGATAAATGGCAAATAAATGGATGGAAAATAAACGGAATACATATTCGTTCGTTTCATAACAAGTACAAACAATGTATACGAATGTTTATTCGAAGAATACCAAAAATATCAAAGTAAAAACCATCAAAGATATCATCACCTATGGTTTAGAATAGATTACATATCTATATATGATATATACATATTTATCGATGTTACAGATAGAGTGGTATTTGCACACAATTACATTTAAAAATTAAAGCTTTGGTGACGGTTGAGCAGCTATTTGATTTAAGAATTTATGAGCCTCTTGATAGTGAGGACTCGTCTCCGCGGCAACTTTGTCCATCCATGCGGTCAGACGCGGTCTGCCCTTTCTCGGCTCGTAACCGGCCATCCCTACGAGAAAAAGTCCCTCGTTACTCAAACCGTGAACACGGCGTACAGCATAATACCTGAAATCGAAAGGTGGCTTACGCGGTTGTTCCAATTCGCAAGCGCAGAATATATCAGCCGCGCTGATCGTGTTTCCCGTCAAGAACGGCTTATCCTTCAGCCATACGTTCTCAATAAGGTCGATGCAATCGGCCATACGACTCTCCAGTTCGGCCACCTTTTCCGGCTTCGGCGGCGTACCCCGTATGAGCGGGTTGAGAAACTGCATTTGAAAAGATCCGTTTAAGTATACCGCGCGCAGAACGTATGTCAGATACACAGAGAAGGTACCACCTTCGCTAGAAAATATGCCGAGCAATGAAGTCTCGTGTTGAGATGCTGCCACTCGAGGTACTCGTCAACTTTTGCCTGTTTCTTCGACTCGGACGGATACCAGTGGTCGTCCACCTTACATTCTCGGCTCAGGTATCGCACAATCCCTACACTAAAACAATCGAAGGCGGTTAAAACAATAAAATGAAAGTGTCGTATTCATATTATTCCGCGGAGAGAGCGATACCTTTCAGCAAGATTGAAGCCGTCGTGCTCTATAGCAGGGACTTTCTTGAACGGATTGATCTGTTCGAACTCTGGAGTGTAATGCTCGAGATTCTTGAGATTTACGATCTTCTTTTCGAACGGTATGTTACACGTTTTGAGAAATATGTATATTGCTCTCGAGGGTTGCGAGAGCAGATCGTAGTAAAACTTCAAAGTCATGGTCGAGAGAGGAAATTCTAGACAGGAATAAAAATCGAAAGAAATTAAAAGAAAGAAAACGTGGATGAAACCGCCCCGAATGTTACTTTCGTATTCACATTGGTTTCGTGTACAAAACGTGTGCTTTGTGATTTTCGTCTCGAGTGAATTTTGTATTAGTCTCGCCTGCATCACGTTGTTGTCGCAAATTCGCTTTAAAAGCGATAACAATTGCGCGAGCTTGAGGCGACATGCCGTTACAAGATTATTATTATTTTTTTAATAAAGGTCAACGATATATTGTACGTTGATCGTTGGGTGTTGCGTCCCTTTGAGGATTCGCTCATTAGTTTCAGTCGCATATTAACCCTTTGCGTCCCAGGTGGTTTTGCCGTGAAACCACCGGTTCGTATTACTTTCATTAGTGGCTTCCTGGTTTCGAAGCGAAACCACCTCAGTTCTTCCCTCGTAAGATATGCAATAAAATATATGCATTGTTTCCAAAAACATGAGATGCAGCAATTACAGTCGGCGATTTATCTTTTATACTTATCGTGTTTATTTCTAGATAGTAAATTTTATTTAAAAAATAATGAATTGTTATAACAGAAAAGATTTCTCTTAGGCCAGTGGTTTCGCTGCGAAATCGGAGTCTAGGCAGTGTATTAGAATAATACATTTTTCGGCGTTGTACACGGAGAGAATTTTCTTATCAAATTCATCCTGAAGATCGTGTAACCGTGGCGCATGGCATTTCGAAGAACTTTTTGAGAGTTTTTTGAAATTTTACCATACATTTTGCTGGTAAAACCTGTAACTAACGAGGGACCGTTTCAAAGTGTCCCCCTCCGATTTGGACGAGCTTCTAGTTGGAAAAATTTGCAAAAGATAAGAAGCAAGATAAAAACGGAGATTAAAGTTAATCTAGATTGATAGAAACCGGACATTAGGGAAAGATGAAAAGCCGAACCGAGATTCGCGGTTAATCCGCATCGGTACGGGTGAATACAAATCGCCCGCGTTAATTCTCGCAGGGGCGCAACTCGAATAGGTCTGCACGTGCCGGCCGGTCGGGCGATATTAGAACGACCTTTGACCTGAACTGGAAGAAAAACAACGGTGCTTCGGATAAACTTAGCGACTACGCACTTACGATCGATGCGACGCAACAGGTAATCGGTGCGGGTAATCTCGCGGGGGGGACAAGGAACGATCCTGCAACAGATAACAGAAAATTATGGACAATCTCGACAACCGTGGAAGCCGGCGCGAAAAAATCGAGCGCGGACGTGGCGGCAATGAAGTCCTCGGTATCGTCGGTAGCATATCACTATCAATGTATCATCGATAACTTCCGTTATCGTCTCTGCTCTCGATAATAAACGCATAAAAATGTCGTTGCTCGACGCGCCGAGTCGATCGGCTCCGCACCGGGTCTTACTCCGCGGATTCTTCTCGAGCAGCAGCACAGTGAAATTAGCTGTACGTGGGCACGCAACTCGACGCCGCTCGCGATTAATCGCCGTTGACGCGCGGTACGTACGAGATCTCGCTCGCTCTCGGTCTTCGGGCACACCGGGGACAGTGACGCGGCAGAACGATCCGCTTTCTTAAATCTCTCCTCTTCGCTCGCGCGCGGGAGGGGACCGATGACACTTTGCGACACTTACGCAACCGACGAATCAGCTGACGCTGCCGATCGCTCCACTGGCTTCACATCGCGCTGGCCCGCTGGCGGAGAACGAAACTCACGGGCGCTCGCTAGAATTTCGTATATGTATATATATTCCTGCCGTAACACACGCAGCCTGCGTATCTCGAACGTACGTTCGCGCACGCACACGCACGCACGGCGCTAATCACATGCACGCGTGAAGTGGCGCTACGACGGGATAGGTGGAGGCACCAGGCCGCGGCGCGGCTCGCGTCGCGCGCGAGCGACGGGACGCCAGTTGAAAAATGGCGGACTGCGAGAAGGAGGAGGCGCACAATCTCGTGAGTTATTTACCTTCGCTTAACCTTTATCTAATCGTCTTAGAGGCCCGAATCCCTAGCCGGCTGATAGCGTGGCCCCCGCGCCGCGCCCAACTATTACGCGCCCGCCCGTCTCGTCGGCCCGCCGCGGGCGTTTGAGGTTATGCCGTCTTGACCAATTTTTTTCTTCTTCCTCCCCCGCGACTACGGCACGCTCCGCACAGATAACGCGGGCACTCCGGCCCCCCGAGCGAATCGATAATTCCCCGTTTAATTCGCTTCCAGCAAATGGAGTTCGAGTGGGTGCTCCACGAGGAGGTGCACTCCTCGTTGTCGCAGCTCCGGAATATCCTGATGGTACGTGTCGTGCATAAAGTATTCCTGTATATATAATGCGGCAGCGCTTAGCTCCGTCCACTTGCGAGCCGCCGTCGGGAGCCCACGCGTTATTAATCTTGAGTGTCTATTTTAAGGAATGTGCTCAACGCTTCCCATTGGCTCTCTTCGGCAACGACCAGCACAATAAAACCGACAGATTCGTCTTCGCGGCCCCGCACGATCAAGTCAAGTGCGTCGCCGTTCTGACGGGCGACAGTATTACGAATGCGGTAAAGTGCCCTCGAGTTCGCGGGATCGCGCTCGGGATTGGTTACAGCGGAATCCCAATTCGCTTTACCTGGCCGCGCCACTGAGACGTTCTCCGTGCTTGCAGGAGGTGAATTTCAAGGTGCAGCGGCAACAGAATATTAACATGAGGACGAGCATTCAAAGTGAACATCCGTGGAAGCTGCAACAAATTCAGGACGCCGCTAACCACTTGCAGCAGGGCATCGCCCACATAGACAATGTGGACAGGCATTATCTCTTTAAAACGTCGGACGAGGTCATGCACGTGCTAGGTAATATCCTGGGCTGCCTGCAGAGGAGCAGAACCAGTTTGATCGTCCCCAGGAAGAAGACCATTGACGATCTTATCAAGAGTCGAAACATGGTGCGTAGTGTTTTGTTCGATTATAAACGCTTTAGCATGGCTGTCGCCCGACACGTAAGGCTGGCCGTTACATTTGTCACATTTTTTGCGTACGTTGACTGGCTGCGGGATAGAAAATTTCTGGATATACTCGAGAACTTTACTGTCCTGGAGCCAATCAACGTGCTTGAAAAATTTTGTCGTACGACAAACGTAATACCAGCCTGATACGGTGAAACTTTTGTGTTTTCTTTTCGTCTCCGCAGAAATCTCTGAATCCAAACCTTCCGGAGAACTTGGCCATTAGCTTTTACATTCAAAGCTACAAACTGGTTTTAGCTGTTTATCAGTTAGAAAATGCTCACGGTAGCGTCAAGTATGAAACCCAACAGGCGGAATGCAGCGTGCCATGGCTGAATGATGCTCTCGTATTGCTTACCATAGCTCTACAACTTTGTCAACGACTGAAAGACAAGGTTTGTTGCGGCTGCTTAATTAAACTTTTTCCAGCTAGACTTATCCTGCTCTCTAACGCGATGAACTTTTCAGATATGCGTCTTTTCTCAATACAAAGATTTTACGGTAGGTTCTCGTGTTCCTTCCGCGATGGGCTGGTAACCTAACACCAAAATTCGTCTTTTCGAATAAAACTCAATACAGCGTACGATGGTACACGCAAGTGAGAAAGATTTGGCCTCAACTGGTAATATTTGCCTCTGGCCTTTGTTTTTATATATGTTAATTGTTGTCCCTTCATCGTATTTATCACTGCACTAGAGTTTTTAAACATTTCCAAATGTAATTATAGTGTGCGCCTAGTATATGTATATATAGTAATATATGATGTATCGTAAGTTACTAAAATACCCGATCAAAGATTCACATGGAGATGTGGGTCACCAATGGATAATAACAAACCGCATATTATAATAGCCCGTATAGGCCAGAAATGGAAGATTTTGAGAGCATTTTGCCAATTACTGGTGTGCCTATCACCATGTTGTACTACCTGTGTTCTTCCCATTTCTGTGGTAGGTTTTCATCATCGTGTAAATCCAACTTTGGCATATAATATCTAAAAATTTGTCATTTTATCTACGAATTGATAGAATGATATTTAATACGTCTACTGTGATTCTAGAAATCTACGCTGTAATCCTCTCCTTACTGGATTTGCTATAGACGCTTGCGTACATATTTACACAACTTATTGTGTGCATAATCACCAAAAGAGCATTTTTAATTTAATTTCACGAAACTACCAAGTTATTCGGGAAATCACGTTTTTACACTTCAGCTTTCGCGTATGTTTTAACTGTCGTAATATACTCGATGAGATCAAGAATTCCTTTCAACGTCGGTAATTTGTTCGTACCGATACAATAAATCAGTGCCCTGTGAACGTGAACGTTAAAATAAAAATTGAGATCTAAAGCTTGAGAAAGAAAAACTCTTACTTGTCGGACACCCTCTCTAATATTTCTTCCTTTCTAAAGTTTTCGAAACTTCGGAGTAAAAGACTTCAGGTGCAATAACTTGGTATCTGCTTGCTAATAGAAGGCGTGCTAACTTAATGATAACTAATGCGTGTATAGTTGTGGAAATGCCATTTTATTTATCAAGTATTATTTAAAGATAATAAGTAGATAAATACCATGTGCCTCACGTGTGTGATTCCGAATTTGGATAAAGTACCAATACTTTACATGATGATGCAATTTTTGTAATCGGTATTTTGATTACTGAAATTGTTACAGAGGAAATAAATAGTGTATATGTACACACGTATTTGAGAAGGAAAATATATTGCCAAAGAAAATGTTGCTCTAGGTTATTAACAGTAGGGAAAGGATTAAGGTTTATAATTAAAACAAGTGCTTAAATATAATAAGTAGTTAGTAAATTCTTTTAGTAAATTAAAGATGTATAGGAAAAAAATTAATCTCCATTTGCATTTCTTTGATGGTTCAGTGAAATTGTTGAAAATTATGTTTCCAAGAGTTGGGGGGGGGGGGTATATAACGATTATAATCACTTCAAGAGAATCGACACAAAAATTTTGGTGTGTCAGTAAATTCATTCAACTTTCAAGTTAAAGAGTGAGAACAAGATTGGCCCCATTTTTTGCATTCCATTTCGGTCACAAAGTAGGTAGCAAACGAAAGGTCTCGATCAAGATGATCGCAGATATGTCAGTCTCAGAGTGTACCTCTTTAACGTTTCAGAGACGTCGGGCTCCAAAAATTCCCAGGACGTAAGCGATGAAGCCGTCTGGACAGACACCTACCATTTGTTTGGAATGGAACGGAACCTTTGGAGCCCGTTATCTCCGGAACGTTAAATATGTACACTCTGAGACTGACATATCTGCAATCAGCTTGACAAGACCTTTTGTTTGGTACCTACTTTGTGACCAAAATCGAATGCGAAAAAAATGAGGCCGTTTGCCTGCATGTAGACACTTGTTCTCACACTCTTTGATTCTAATTACACATCGAGAAATGGAAAAAAAATCTTGCCCAAGTCATTATTGTATAGTATTTCCACACGATTTATATGCATATAGTCATATGTATGCGTTTATATGTATTTAGATATAATGTTTATTATTTTAATAATTTATATGCTTCTTTTAACCTGCATTGTAATCTAATTCGAGATAACGGAAAGTTGTAATATTTTAAATATTAAATTTATATACAAGATATTGTTTACTGTTGCGTATGTTGTTTACTGTTGCGTATATTGTATGTTATAAATATGATCTAACAACACACCGATACATTTAAAATTTGTCTTAAAAGCTGATTAGGTATTATTGTACTTATGTAATTTACGTGTTTAATTTATTTACGACGATTAAATAAATATATGAATTAAACCGTTATCAACGTTTACGCGTGTCTATCGCAACCCAATTTTTTTTCTTTTTTAATAAACCTACAGCCGCCGTGATCTCGCGTATCCGCTAAATTTTCATATTGATTAAGGATCAGTTTTTTTTAAGCACTTCTAAATTTAAATTTCTCTTCGAATTTGATGCAACACGGACCAGAGTGTTATTGATTATCTACAACTCGACAAAGTACAGATGTATAGTTCATAGATACACGCGGAAAACAGTGATATCTTTTTCAGATATTGTACTTTATCCGTTTGTAAAATAAATCTTGTGAGTCGAGTGTGTGTGTGTACTATATGTATAAAGTACACCTCAGGAGTGTAATATGTATTAAGCTATATAGATCGTGTAACCACTTGAGGTTCATCTTTGGCACACGGTATCATATGGCTCGTTGGTCTAGGGGTATGATTCTCGCTTCGGGTGCGAGAGGTCCCGGGTTCAAATCCCGGACGAGCCCGTGGTCTTATATTTTTTTTCCTCTAAACTTGCATCTCATTTTTTTTCACTTTACATCACAATTAAACGCCGCTGGCGTTATCGTAACGCACGTATCGCGCAAAATTCGTGTATAAATAAGGATATTTTACACTTTCTTTGATTGCACTTTAACGTGGCGCATAAATTGATTGCCTACAGTTTGCTTTCCAGTGCTCTCCCAGTTCTTAGTCTTCTCCCGTTGAACGATTCTGATAATGGATCGATAGATGCTGTACTTCGTTTAGCCCCGTACAAAGATTGCAAAATATCTATACGTGCTTGCGTTTCAAGCCGCGTTTAGCGAAGACAACCTCGGGGGATTCGAATAAGCGCGTGCAATATGGTACATCCAGTGAATCTCATCAATCGAGTCTTTTTCGGGTGTAGACTGGCGTAGATGAGCGCGCGTTAATTGGCTACGTTTGATGATGGTTTATTACCGCGATCAGTGAACGCGCGCGACAAATGCATTTGTCTACACTAGTCTACACCCAGAAGGAACTCGGTCAATGAGGCTCACTGTACATACGTATGTACATATACAATCTGCAGACAGAAACCTGAGAGCGGCCATGCCGGCGTTTTGCTTGTTACCGTTTTCGCTCGACTGATTCCAGCGCTTTACGCCCATTTTCATTTTTGGAACTATTCCGCTACACCCATTAAGGGG